>NC_133620.1:288907686-289017686 GCF_048593235.1 Sminthopsis crassicaudata
GCCATCTGAGAAAGGAAAGGACTTAATAACCTAAAGGCAATCCAGGAAGGCTTCCTAGAGAACATGGCACCTGAACTGAGGAAGACCAGGATTCTGAGAGGTAGAGAGGAGGAATGGGTGCTTATAGATTTGGGGAGATATATTTGGACAGAGGTAGAAGATAGAATGTGGAATTTAGGGAAAAGAATATTCAGTAGAGCTAGGAATCCAGGTTGGTAGGTGGGTCCTGACTGCCAGTAGGAAAGAGCTCTTTAATGCTCCATCCTCCAGAGGAAGGGCAGATCCTCAGAAGGCAGAGGAGGATGGCTGTTTCTTGGGATTTTTCCTTCTGGCAGTCAAGCTGCTTTTTCTTACTCTGACTGGAAGAACACATCTGGGATTCAGCTGTTATAATCCCCGCAAGGCATTTTTACTTTAATCTAAACATTCCCAGTGTTTTAGTTGGTCCTTTTTTGGTGGTGATGGGACAGCTTAGGTGGTGCAGTGGTTAGAGCACTGGACTGGGAGTCAGATTTAGAACTCAGGAAGACCTGATTTTGACTCTTGCTTCAGACAGTCACTAGCTATGTGACTCAGGCAAGTCCCTTAGTCTGTTTATCTCAGTTTCCTGATCTATATAATGGGGAGAATGATAACATCCACTTCACAGAGTTGCTGTGAGAATTAACTGAGATAATATTTGTAAAGTGCTTTGCAAACCTCAGTGTTATATTAAATGTTTCTTGTTGTTCCATTGTGTCTGGCTCTTTTTGTCCCTATTTGGAGTTTTCTTGGAAAAGATAGCAATGATTCTCCATTTCCTTCTCCAGCTCATTTTATAAATGAAGAAACTGAGGCAAACACAGATAAATGACTTGCCCAGGATCGCACATCCAGTAAGGATCTGAGGCCAGATTTGAATTTGGGAAGTTCCTTATTTCTAGGTCCAACACTGTTCACTATATCACTTGGCTACATATAAATGTTATTATTATTAGAAACAATTCAGTTTGTCCAGGATTCTCCTAAAATGTGATACCTAAAATTGACTTCCAGATCATAGACTCACAGGATTGTAGACTTAAGAGCTGGATAGCGACTTTGAAATCATCTGGTCTGGCCCCCTCATTTTATAAATAAAGAAGTTAAGGTTTAGGGAAATTTACCTACTAGCTCAACCTTTCACATATGAGGAATATAACATTGAGGATGCAAATCTATTTCCTTTGACTCCAGATTTATGCTCTTTTTATTGTCACAGGACAAAGTCAAGACTCAATAACCATCATCTTTCTGGCCATCATGATTGCTTTGTTGAACTGTTGATTCATACTATTATATTCAAATCCCAGATCTTTTCCTATTCTGTAGTGATTTTTTGAACTCTTGTGAAATAGAGATTTCTTTATTTCAAACCCAATTTTCTTTCTATCTGAACTGTCCCCACTTCTGGATTATATGCACATGTATATGTATTAACTAAGATTATTATTATTATTATTTAGTTCAGTAGAAATAAACAGGTTCAGTTTGGGTTCAAACTGGCTATTTGGTAATTTAAAAAAACGAACAACAACAACAAAAGAAAACTAATTCAGTATAAAAAAATTAACATTGGGATATAATGCAGGATTTCACAAATTGAAGAGGTTCAAACCCTGCTGTTCAGATTTCGAATTCCCTGAGATGGGGATATTTAAGAATGGGAGATGCTCAGCTGGGATAGATAGAATTCAGCTTGGAGGCAGAGGTGTGGATGAGATAATTTTCCAATCATGAACTCATCAGACTTAGAACTAGAAAGAATCCAGTTCTAAGGTTCCTCTACTTAGTTCCTAGGAATTAAATGACTTGCCCTCATTCACTGCAGAAACCTTAGCCTTGCCTATAAAATGAGGTGTGTTGTGAGAGTTTCCTCATCTAAGTTCCTCTGAAGTTCAGGAAGAGTCTTACCCACTACTATATCTGTAACACTAGAAGGAAACAATCATTTATTTAGTACCTACTATATACCAGGCACCTCTCAACAACTCTGGGAAGTAGGTACTAACTACCTTGACTGGAAGTCAAAAAATGAGTTGTCAGATGGAAAGGAAAAGAAATTTCTTAGTGTACTAAGGAAGATGGCTTGGGCTAGCTGCAGCTTCAGATTTTTAGGGTAAATTTTGGGATTTTGTAACTTTGTAGCTTTGCTTAGAATATAAAACCATTCACTGGCATCCCTCAGCCAAAAAGGAAATGGGGAATTGTGCAAACCTTAAGATCCAGGGAGTGGCTAAGTATCAGGCTTGCTCCTGGGGGAGAAATTCATTTCTTTGAGGTTAGTCTTATCTGTATTCCCTATATTGGCAGGAAATCTCTAAGATGGTGAAGGCTCCTTATAAAGTAGAATAATTCTTATTCACCCTGTTGCTGCTAGTAGCAAAGCTCCATTTCCTTGAGCTCAGAAATTACTTTATCTGGGGAGAACAGTTTTCCCAAAACTCACAGAAATGTACTAGGGTTCATTTACTTTCTTCACAGGTGGATGGACTAGGTGATGTCTAATTTCTCACCTAGATCTTAATCTTGTAATTGTTGACCTAGTTAAACAATGGAGATGGGATTCAAGCCCCTTGATTTGCTTCGGAGCTTTCCTCTCTGATGCCCTTTTCTCTTTCCCTCTTTCCCTTTTTCTGTTTCCTGACTTTCTCTTTCCTCTACTTTTGTCAAAGAAACAGGAGAGGAAAAGGAGAGAAGGTAAAGAGACTAGAATAGGAAAAGTGGAGAGAGAGAGAGAGAGAGAGAGAGAGAGAGAGAGAGAGAGAGAGAGAGAGAGAGAGAGAGAGAGAGAGAGAGAGAGAGAGAGAGATTTACAGACACACAAAACAGTCAGAAATAGGTAAGAGACAGAATAAGAGACACACAGAGAAGCAGAGACACACAGAGAGACAGGCACACATGAGAGAGAACAAGAGAGTGAGAGTGAGAGAGTAAGAGAGACACAGAGACTCAGAGAGAGATTGAGAGAGAGAAGAGGGAAGGAGGGAAAGAAAGAGTTACAGAGAAAAGAGAAGGAAGAATGAGTAACAAAGTTGTATCCAGAGATACTTTTGTATACACCTGAATAGACAGATCAGTGCTGAATATTTCAGAAAATAATTGGTAATTTAGAGTGGAAAATACTTTCCATCCTGATGTTCCCGTTTGAATTTTGCTTGGCTATGCTGAGAGAGTGCCAGAATGAGATTTAAGGGTAGAGGAACTAGGATTGAGGGGAGGGGAGTGTTACAGATCTGGAGAGAAAACTTTCTTTTCTCTAAGAAAGCTCTCCTCTCTTCTTTCTCCTTTAATAAGAGATGACTTTGTGTCTCTCTCTGTCTCTCAATTTCTCTCTCTCTTTTCTCTCCTCCCAACCCCCCCTTTCCTCCGTCTTGTTTGCCCATACCTCCTTTCTTTCTTCCCCATCTCTCTTCCCTGATTTAGGAATGAGGCAAGACCTGCCTGGAGGGTGGAAGGGGCTCATTTCACCTGCAGTTCCCCCTTCCTCCTCTCTCCCTCCGACAGTTTTTTGTGTCTCCTTCTACTCACCCAGTATTTTTACCTTCTTCTTGTTCCCATTACTCCATCAAAAGAGTGGTGGTAGGGGTAGAGGGGTGTTGGGGAGCTGTAACAGGCAGCAGTTTGCCTAGCTCTCTGAGGAGCTCAGAGAGAGCAGGATTATAAGCATGTACCTTTATCAAATGTCCTGTGAGACTGAAACCCTTCCCACCTCCCATTCTGGCCCATCTCCTGGAGCCTGGCAAAAAGAAGGAATTTTGGCATTCCTGAGCAACAGGTATGGATTCTGTGTTCTGAATTCTAGTCCTATTCTGTTTTCCTTATATTCCTCATTATATTCCCTTTACAGTTTTCTAAACATTAACTTTTCAATCTTTTATCTCTTTGAATCCTAAATGATTCCTCTTTGAGAACTGGGGAAGTTGTCTGACATATACTAGCTCACATAAGTGAGCCAGAGCATTTAACTTCCGATATGGTGCAGGCAATTCTCTAGTAGATGCCAATGTATTGGCAGAGGGAGTTGTGGCTCCCTACACTGTCAAAGTCCCAGATCTTACAATAGGCAAAAAATTACAGATGAGAGAGACAGAAGACTAGAAAGACAGGTTTAAAGTCTGGAAGATCCTGGTTCAAGTGCTACCTAGCTATGTGACTCTTAGAGATCACTTAATTGACACCAAGATGCATAGAAGTGTGTGTGATAAATTTAGATACCAAGAATTTCTTTTACCCAGCAGTTTTCTTTTTTTTTTCTTTTTTAAAATTTTATTAGTTTTATAATTATATATATTTTGACAGTACATATGCATGAGTAATTTTTTTTTTATAACATTATCCCTTGTGTTCATTTTTCCAGATTTTCCCCTCCTTCCCTCTACTCCCTCCCTTAGATGACAGGCAATCCCATACATTTTACATGTGTTACAGTATAATCTAGATACAATATATGTGTGTAAATCCAATTTTCTTGTTGCACGTTAAGTATTAGATTCCGAAGGTATAAGTAACCTGGGTAGATAGACAGTAGTGCTAACAATTTACACTCATTTCCCAGTTCCCTATCTGGATGTAGCTGATTCTGTCCGTCACTGATCAATTGGAATTGGATTAGCTCTTCTCTATGTTGAAGATATCAATTTCCATCAGAATACATCCTCATACAGTATTGTTGTTGAAGTGTATAATGATCTCCAGGTTCTGCTCATTTCACTCAGCATCATGTAAGTCTCTCCAGGCCTTTCTGAAATCATCCTGCTGGTCATTTCTTACAGAACAATAATATTCCATAACATTCATATACCATAATTTACCCAACCATTCTCCAATTGATGGACATCCCTTCATTTTCCAGTTTCTAGCCACTACAAAAAGGGCTGCCACAAACATTTTGGCACATACAGGACCCTTTCCCCTCTTTAGTATTTCTTTGGGATAAAAGCCCAGGAGTAGTACTGCTTACCCAGCAGTTTTCAAAGTATGGTTCAGGGACCCCTAGGAGTTTCTAAGACCCATTTCACTATAATACTAAGACATTTTGATTTCTAATACAGTAAATAGTTTTGGGGGTCTTAAATAAGGAAGTAAACAAACATTTCTTAAACCTCTCCTATATGCCATATTTTATAAATATTATCTCATTTGATCCTAGGAGGTAGATGTGATTATTAGGACAGCGAAATAGTGCTTGTTCTGGTGTCAGGAAACCTCATCTTCCTGAACTAAAATCTGGTCTCAGATCCTTACTACTGTGTAACCCAGAACAAATCACTTTACCTTGTTTGCCTCAGTTTCCTTATCTATAAAAGTGATCTAGAGAAGGAAATGGCAATCCGCTCCAGTATAGTGCAAATACACCAAAATTTGGTTGTCAAAGACATGGCTAAAGATGACTGAATGACAACCAAACACTTTACAGTTGAGGAAACTGAGACAGGTCAGACAGCTAGGTTGTATCTAAGTTCAGATCTGAATTCATGGTTTTTTTTACTTCAGACCCACTGTTCTATATACTGTATCATCTTGCTGTTTCACAATTTAAAATAATTTTTAAGAGTGTGAAGGGATTTTGAGACCAAAAAGTTTGAGAACTGCTCTTCTGTATTAAGGAAACTATACATTTAGGGGGGAATCACAAAATGACCTTGCAAGGAACTCATCTTGACCCTGAATTCTTGATCATGATCCTAGAAGCTGGGAAGACTGACTAACCTAAGTTTGGAGAGACCTATCACCCAATACAAGTGACAGATTAAAAATTTTTTTTTTTTGATCACAGCAATTCATGACAATAATCTATTCAGGAATGAATGGATGGGTTGGGATTTGTGTCATGGAGGGATGCTCACATTAGTTAAATCCAGAATAATTTTGTTATTATTTTTTCCCCTAGCTCTGTGAAGTAATTCTTTGGCAGTTTGACTGGTTTGGCATTGAATAAACTTAGGTAGTATTGTTATTTTTATTATATTGGTCCATGAACTATTACAATTTCTCTGGTCTGTATTTATTATATAAGGAGTGTCTTGTCATTGTGTTCATATAGTTCCTATATAAGTCACGGCAGGCCAGTATTGTAATTATTTTAAGTAGAATTTTAATTTCTTCTTCTTGGATTTTGTTGATAATACATAGAAAATGCAGGTGATTTGTGTGGGCTTATTTTCTGTCTTATAACTTTGCTGATTGTTAATTATTTCAATTAGTTTTTTTTTTAATTCGACTCCCTAGGGTTCTCTAAGTAAACCATCATATTATCTACAAAAAGCCTTGCTAGTAAATCACAGATTTTTAGAACCATTGAAACATTATAGATGAATAAACCAAGTCCCCCCCAAAAGAGGTAAAATAATTTGCTTGAAGTCAGTCATAAAGCTAGTAAGTGGCAAACCAGATTAACCTAGATCAAACCTAGGCTTTTACTGTAATCCTTAGATCATAGATTTCTAGCTGGGAGGCATCTTTATAGGTCACTTCATACAACTACCCACATTTTGCAGATGAAGAGACTGAGGCCCAGAGAGATTAATTGACTTGTCCAAGATCACATATCAGGTAAATGTGCTGAGGCATATATTTTGCACTGGAGCTGTTAATTTTTTTTTTATAAATTTATTTACAAAGGCAAAATATAAAAAAAAATATGGGATGAGCTGTAAACTCCATAGAAATAAAAGTGAACAAAACCAGAGCTTATTAGCTCTAATGGGGTCAATCAACAAGCAATCCCCCATACCATACCCTCCTCCTGTCCCTGTTCTAGAGAGAAATGAAAGATGATTGAACTAGTGAGACTGGCAGGGGGAAGCAAGGGTTGGGTGGTGGGGGAGAGACTCAAGTGTAGGCTAAGCACTACATATTCCTGTAGACTATAAATTCCTTGAAGGGAGGACCCGTTTCATTGCTATTTTTCCAGTCCTTTTGATCAATAGCTGGTTATTGACCCCAGATGACTCTGGAGGATAAAGTGAGGTTAGTGACTTTGCACAGTCTTTATTCCAATTCACTTGCATGTCATAGTATCACCTCCCTGATGTCATGGTACTCTTTGAGAACAAAGGACAAACAACAACAATTTGTGTTCTTGTAACAAGAGCTGATGTTGACAATGTTTTAAAATTTGTAAATTATATATATGTTCTTTTGCTTGAATCTCATTAGAATCATAGATTTAGCGATAAATAGGCTAGAGATATTAGAGGGAGTAGAGTCCAACTTCTTCATTTTACATATCAGAAAACTGAGGCTCCAGGATGTCAAATCATTTGCCCATAACTTTTTAAATTAATTTTATAATTATAACTTTTTTTTTGACAGTACATTTGCCTGGGTAATTTTTTACAACATTATTGCTTGCACTCACTTCTGTTCTGACTTTTCCCCTCCTTCCCTCCACCCCCTCCCCTAGATGGCAGGCATTCCCATACATGTTAGATATGTTATAGTATATCATAGATACAACATATGGGTGCAGAACCGAATTTCTTGTTGCACAGGGAGAATTGGATTCAGAAGGTAAAAATAACCTGAGAAGAAAAACAAAAATGCAAACAGTTTACACTCATTTCCCAGTGTTCCTTTTCTGGGTGTAGCTGATTCTGTCCATCATTGATCAATTGAATCTGGATTAGCTCTTCTCTATGTTGAAGATATCCACTTCCATCAGAATACATCCTCATATAGTATTGTTGTTGAAGTGTATAATGATCTCCTGGTTCTGCTCATTTCACTCAGTATCAGTTGATATAAGTCTCTCCAAACCTCTCCTGCTGGTCATTTCTTACAGAACAATAATATTCCATAATATTAATATACCATAATTACCCAACCATTCTCCCATTGATGGACATCCATTCATTTTCCAGTTTCTAGCCACTATGAAAAGGGCTGCCACAAACATTTTGGCACATACAGGTCCCTTTCCCCTCCTCAGTAGTTCCTTGGGATATAAGCCCAGTAGTAGTACGGCTGAATCAAAGGGTATGCACATTTTGATAACTTTTGGGGCATAGTTCCAGATTGCTCTCCAGAATGGTTGGATTTGTTCACAACTCCACCAACAATGCATCAGTGTCCCAGTTTTCCCACAGCCCCTCCAACATTCATCGTTATTTGTTCCTGTCATCTTAGCCAATCTGACAGGTGTGTAATGATACCTCAGAGTTGTCTTAATTTGCATTTCTCTGATCAATAGTGATTTGGAACACTTTCATATGAGTGGAAATAGTTTCAATTTTATCATCTGAAAATTGTTCATATCCTTTGACCATTTATCAATTAGAGAATGGCTTGATTTCTTTTAAATTAAAATCAGTTCTCTGTATATTTTCATTTGCCTGTAATTAATATGTGGAAGAGCTGCACATATCTTTATTTATTTATTTATCTGTGAACATGTTACATCTCCTTAAATGAATATAAACTCCTTGAGGGCAAACTCTGTGTTGATTCTATATTCTAGTGTTCAGTGCGTGCCTTCCCAGAATAATCAATTAATAGATGCTAATTGATTATAGGAGGTTGAAGGTATTGGGGAAAGTTCTAATCCCAACAAATTTGGTGATTTGGGGCAAGTGACTTTACCTTGTTGTGCCACAGTTTGCTTATCTGCAAAATGGGAATAAAAGTCTCTTATTGAGAAGCAATAAAAGATCGAATGAGGCAAATGGATGTGAATGTGGTTGGTGGAATATATAAATGCCAGGTGTTGATATTGCTATAGTCTCTGACCTGAAAATATTACAGGGGCTGAGCTTCATCCTTCTAATATAATACAGGAGAGAAGTGGGTTCTAAGATCCTAGGATCCAGAAAGGCCTGCAGTTTAGATTGAAAGATTTACTTCCTGGGTAGCAGGTTTCTCTCAGATAGATCCTTTTATCCAGTGGGGGAGACTGTGACTTTCCCTGGAGGCTTTAGAAATCAATTCCAACTTCTTCTCTTGGGAAACTGAGGGAAACAGAGACAAGGGTATTCCCTTCAGATTCATTTTGGGCAGCTACTGGAAGAGATGATCCAAGCATCTTACTCCCCAACCAGGCCCATAATTGTCCTCCTAGACCCTCTCATTCTTGCTGATGGAGAAAAGAGGATTGAAAATGGTAATGGTGGTAGATGGCAGGCAAGATTCCAGGGGAAAACTAGCTTCAGAGGAGTGAGAATAAAGGAAGAGCTGGCATTCTCTTCTCTGCCCTCCTGGATAAATATTTAATGCCAATAAGAATGATAATGACATTGATAATAATAATAGACAGCAGTGGGAGTGGTAACCTGAGTTCTAATCTAGGACAGAAAGACCAAAGAGAGAAGGCTGCCATGGTTTCTTTCCTTAAGTGAGGCCTCATTACCTGGTCATCTCACCTGGGGATATTGGGCAACCCTCGGGTTGGAGTGGAGAAGGGAAGACGAGGGGAAACTTTCCTATCTCTTGGGAAAAAATTCCAGGGAGACTGGATGGTCCCAGCTCATTTCTTTCTTTCTTTCTTTCTTTCTTTCTTTCTTTCTTTCTTTCTTTCTTTCTTTCTTTCTTTCTTTCTTTCTTTCTTTCTTTCTTTCTTTCTTTCTTTCTTTCTTTCTTTCTTTCTTTCTTTCTTTCTTTCTTTCTTTCTTTCTTTCTTTCTTTCTTTCTTTCTTTCTTTCTTTCTTTCTTTCTTTCTTTCTTTCTTTCTTTCTTTCTTTCTTTCTTTCTTTCTTTCTTTCTTTCTTTCTTTCTTTCTTTCTTTCTTTCTTTCTTTCTTTCTTTCTTTCTTTCTTTCTTTCTTTCTTTCTTTCTTTCTCTTTCTTTTAAAGGTGTCCAGGTGTGATTTGGACATACCTCAGGAGAGCAAATAGAGCCTTATGCTGAGAGTCAGAAGTCAATTTAGAGCCTCTTTAAGGCTCAGCTTTTCCCTCTGTAAAATGGAGATTCATAATACTTTCATTCTGTATCTCAAAGGGTTAAGGATCGAATGAGATTGTAGCACTGCTCCTTAAATGAGAGGTGTTATATTAAATCCTGAAGTGCTAATGGTCTTAACTGCACATTTCAGCCCTTAATTATATACTGCCTGGTACTGCTCTTTAATTGCGTTATTTGAATATGAGTTTCACTTTGCCTACAAAGTTGTAAACTTGGAGTCAGGGATTGGGCCCAATTTTTACAATTATAAGATACAGAACTGGCAGAGATCTTGGAGATCATCTAGGTCAGTCTTTTCTTTTAATAGATGAAGAAGTGAGATCCAGAGAGATGCTGACTTGTTTATGGTCCACATAGGTACAGTCAGTAACTAAGCTGGGATTTATTTATATCCAGACAGTTTCCAGAGCCAGTGCTTCTTTCACTCTAAATGAACAAATGAAGCATTTATATAGACATCATGTCTTTGTGTCTTTACCTCTAGTCACTTCTGACCCTCTCTACTCCCATCTCCCCATCCTTAGTATCTAGTTCCTAGTTAGGAGTGATTGGCACCTAGTAGGTACTTAGGAAACATTTGTTGATTGACAAGAGAGAGGGATAAGGTAGCCATTGGGCAGTGGAGTGAGGCGCTCCTGTTTCTCCAGGGGATTACCAGCCAGGGATTGGTGTCTCACATATCCTGATTTATTGTGAGCAAGCATTTGTGAAGGGCCCTGAAGCAAGGGAAGCTGTGTGTGTATTTCTATGTTGCTTAGAGAGATATGAGATATGCATCCCACAGCCATTTCTGGCCTTAGGATGCCGGGCCCTGGAGGACATAGGCATCTCCCTTATGGATGCTTTGGGGTGTAGCTGGGAAAAGGAGAGCTTCAGTTGTCTTCCAAAGGGCTGGATTTCTATTTCATACTGTCTCTAGAGTAGGATAGCTGGAAATAAATCAGATTCTGGAGATTTGCAAAGCCTTTGGCGATAACCTCTGGCATCTCCATCTCTCTGGCAGAAATCAGAATAGCTAATACCCTCTTTGGGGTTTTGTTTCACATTCTCTCTCTCTCTCTCTCTCTCTCTCTCTCTCTCTCTCTCTCTCTCTCTCTCTCTCTCTCTCTCTCTCTCTCTCTCTCTCCCTCTCTCTCATTAGCTCTACTTTCTAAGGTTGGAAGAACAGAACGATTTTCTTCTCATCACCACATTATGAAAAGCCAACAGCCTTCTTGTCTCTCTCTGCAGTGAGCAATTGAAGGACCATCCATCAGAACTTGTGAATCCTATGAAACATAGACCACCTGCTATCTGGTATCCCTTTGGCTGCTGGCAAGTCCCCCCGGCATGGATTGTGGAATCTCCTGGAGTCACTGAGTTTCATCCCTGGGACAGCATTCCTAGTATCCATGAGAACAAGACATCATGGTCTGGCACCTTGGATCTCCTGGGAACTCCCCAAAGCTTTGCTCCTAACCCGATCCCCGTGAGAACCTTAGGGGAACCTGGAGCAGAAGCCCATGCTACAGGACCAAGCTAAGGCCAGGAGTTTCTGTCTGCTGTGCATGGGTCTCTAGGATTTTCATTCCCTTTCTGTCCTTTGGCGATGACTAGGAAGAGCCGAGGCTGCTGGTGCCTACAGCGGCTGCCTCTTTTGCTGTTTCTTAGCCTGTGCTTTTTTTGGGTAGCCCCTTCCCTGGCAAACCCAGGGGCCAGGGACACCCCCACATGAACTCTATCCGGATTGATGGGGACATCACTCTCGGGGGCCTATTCCCAGTTCACGGGAGGGGTTCTGAAGGTAAAGCCTGTGGGGAGCTTAAGAAAGAGAAAGGTATCCACCGGTTGGAGGCCATGCTGTTTGCACTTGACCGGATCAATAATGATCCTGACCTGCTGCCCAACATCACACTGGGTGCTCGCATCCTGGACACCTGCTCCAGGGATACCCATGCTCTAGAGCAGTCACTGACTTTTGTGCAGGCCCTGATCGAAAAGGACGGCACTGAGGTGCGTTGCGTCAATGGAGGCCCACCCATCATCACTAAGCCAGAGCGTGTGGTGGGCGTCATTGGGGCATCTGGCAGTTCAGTCTCCATCATGGTGGCCAACATCCTTCGCCTCTTCAAGGTGAGTGTGCCTCTGGTGCTGGAGCCTCTAAACAATGTATTGCTTCTTCTTCCCTTTCTCCTCTTGTTTCTAGAGAGAGAGAGCTGGAGGTTCTCCTCCAATCCCATAAAGATGACTATTGAGGGTATGTTAAAAAAAGGAGATCTTTATTTTATGTCACTATAGTCTTTAGCTACTGAACAGTCCTTCTATTCTTGGTTCTTTTTTCTTTCCCTTCCTCTTTCTTTTCTTTTTCCTTCTTTCCTTTCTCCCCCTCCCTCATTTCTTTTCCTCTACTTGTCCCTTTTCTTGCCTTCTTTCTCTTCCATTTATTATGACCTTCCTCTCTTCTTTTCTCTTTTCTCCCTTCCCTTCTTACTGGTCTCTCATTCCCCTCCCCCTTTCTTTTCCTACCCTTCCCTCTTTCCCCTCCCTCTTCTTTTCTTTTTTTATCTGTTTCCTATTCTCCTCTTTCTCCTTTCTCTTTCCCTCCTCCCTTCCTCCCTCCCTTCCTTCCTCTCTCCCTTCCTTCCTCCCTTCCTTCCTTCCTTCCTTCTTCCCTCCCTTCCTCTCTCCCTTCCTTCCTCCCTTCCTCCCTTCCTCCCTTTCCCTGCCTATTCTTTTCTCCCTTTCCTTCTTACCTGCCTCCCATCCTCCCACTCTTTCCTTCTCTACTCTCCCCTCCCCCTCTCCCCTTGTTTCCTTTCCTTCTTCCTGGGGCAAGAGCTGCTGATTTGCAATTCAATCGGAGCCAAGTGCTTCGCTAAGCTGCTACTACTACTGAAAGCTACCGAGTGGAGAAAGGAAAAAAAAAACATTACAAGCATTTTACCAATAATTATGTGCCTGCTTCTCTGTGCCTTGTTTTGCAGTGTATGTGCTTGTGTGTGTGAGAGAGTGCAGGAGCAGGAGGATGGGTTTTGCTTGTGGCAGTCATGGGAGACACAGCCCTGGCCACCCTATTTCCTTCTCCTTTCCTCAGGGAAGTGGGCCCGGCCTTGTCCCAGGAGAGAGATGGTTTTTCAGGGAAAGATCAGGACTTTTCTGGGCAGCCAGAAATCAGGTCTGGAGTAGAAGAATTGGCTCTTTGAGAGAGGCAGTAGTGGTGGTGAGACAGTGAAGCTTTCTGAGGGGGAGTTCCTTACATAGATCCTTTCTCTGGAACCCATTTCTGTAGCTAATATGTGGCAGGAGAATCAGTGAGGAAATCCTACCTTCTGCAGGAAGTCTGGCACATTGTAGGCTCAGAATAAATGCTTGTTGACTTGGACTTGGTTTGGAGGGGGATGGGAAGGAAGATGTCGAATGACAGAAAGGAGGCTAGACATGTATCTCATATGTGCTATGCTGTCATATCAATCATATCATATTTCACATTATTGCAGGGTGGGAAAGAGCCTCAGCCATTATGTACCTCAGCTTCTTCCCTGTTAGAGGCTTTAAGGCTTAGAGTATAAAGACAGAGCCTTAGTCAGCGAGAGCTGTGTTCAAATTCTACCTAATGCCTATTGGCTATGTAATGCCTTCTCACTTTTCAGTGCCTCAGGGAGCTCTCTAGCACTATAAACTGCAAGACAAGAGCTAATTAATGTAGGCATAGGGAGATCCTTTATGGAACTTCATTGTACCAAATACAATCATAGATGTGGTCTCCCCAAAACTCTCCCCTTCACTTTAGAGGTGGCAAAAATGAGGTCCAGAGTTAGCTGTATGACTCAGGCCTTCTGATAGCTTTGATGTTCTCAAGTCCTGCCGACTCTTCATTGGGGTTTTCACTCAGGAAAGTAAGTCCTTTGGATTTCAGGCCCAGACCTCTTTCCATTTCACCACTAGCTGCCCTGCTGGCATTGTATTTGACTGGCTTGCCCAACATTTTATTACCGAAATTGTTGGGTATTTTAGATGTAGAGAGAGGCAAAAGTTAGATGTGCTGTGTTATGGAAAGCATTATTTCTTTTGCTTTTGATTTTAGTAATCAATCCATCAATCCACAAACATTTATTAAGCTCTTACCATTATCAATCATGTTGCCAATCCTGGGGATACCAAGAAAGGCAAAAATCATAAAAACAGTCCCAATCCTTCAGAAGTTTTCATTGTAATGAGTAAAACAGCATAAAAACAAATAGGCAAATATAAAATAATAAGTAGAAGGAGAGTGACACCTGAAATTTCTCTCTTGGGACAAAGCTGGGGCCACTTCCCAGGGGAAATGAGGAGGGAATGTGGGATTATTTGGGGCTCTTCTTGCCATGGCTGCCACAAATAAGCCCATCCTCCTGCTCCTGTACTCCCTTCCACACACAACCACATGCTGCAGAACAAAGCATGGAGAAGCTGGCATCTAATTATTAGTAAAATTATTAAATTTTGCCAATTAGTAAAAAACTGGTGAAAGTATCAAATGGTTGGGGGTGGGAAGGGATTGGGAAGGTCTCCTGAAGATGGCAAAAAACCATGTCAAGAGAGGTAGTGTGAACAGGGAAAGTATTCCAGACCTGGGGAACCTCCGGGGAAAGGCTTGAAAACGAGAAATGGAGTGTCCTACAGGAAGTGGGCCAGTCTTGTGGGATTGTACTGTGTGGAGGTAGAAAAATATGGAAGACTGGAAAGTAGGAAAGGGTAGGTCTATGCCGTGTTAAGTATCAAATAGATTTGATATTTGATCGTGGAGGTGATAGGGAGCCTCTGAGCTTATTGAACAAAGAGGGTGACATCTCCTTGTCTGGGGTCTTTCCAATGGCTTCTTGGTTCTTGTGGAATGAGTTTTCTTAATTTTCAAGTTTCAATGAGCTTGTGCTGCTTGATGAGGGTCGCACTTGGTGCATTCTGAATACTGGGAAACTTTGGGTTGATGACTCTTTGCCTCTGTTGCTTCATTCTGAAGGTGAGCTGAGATGTGGCTTGATAATTCTGCTGTCTCTATGACTACAAGATGCTTACAGGGGTGATGAGAGTGGCAGTTGTTGAAGAAAGACATGATATCCCAGGAAGGCAGAATAACTCTTTATATGGCCAGTTTTTCTGTTACTTAATTGTTTCCTAAAAACCCATCTATGTATGGCTAACTCATTTTACAAATAGTGTTAATGTCTTTAAAGTCTGGAGTTCTGATGTCTATGCTAACCTCTCCTGGGGGCTGTTGTGTATATGAGAGTTTCCCAAGAGTTCTTTGTCCTAACCTCAGGCTTTAAACTTCTTCTTTTTTAATTAAAATTTTTTTATTAATAGATTTCATTTTTACATCACTTACATTTCCAAATATATCCCTCCCAACTCTTTTACCCAGAGAGCCATCTCCTGTTAAGAACAGAGGGAAAAAAGAGGCTCAGCAAAATCAACCAACTTATTAGCTGAATCTAATAGGATATGCAGGGTTTTGAGTTCTTGCCTCTTCAAAGAAGGGTATGAAGTCAGATTGGCTTAGGACTGAATTTGGAGCCAGGAAGACTTGAGTTCAAATCGCTTAGATATTTGCCAACTGTGTGAAGTTGTACAAGCCATTTCTCTGACCTCAGTTTTCTCATCTGTATAATGGGAATAATGGTACCTTCTTCACAGGGGTATTGTGAGTTGAGATAATATGTACTTTGTAAACATCAAAGCGTTAGTTTAGGGACTAAGTTTGTGATTTCACTGGCATAGAGATTTTCCAGATGATAAACTTCCTCTACCAATTAAGTAGAAAGTATTTTCTCCAATGCATAACCTAGATAACCGAGCAGTTAAGTGACTTGAGTAGGGTCACATAGCCAGTAAATTTTAGAGGGGAGACTTGAACCCCAGTCTTCTTGGTTCCAAGTCTAACACTCTATCTGTGATGCAAAGGCTGCCTTATATAAAAAGCAGCAAATATTATTCTGATCCTTGCATCTGTCTCTATCAATGGTTCAATCATGTTCCTAAGACTGTGGGAGATAGCCAATTTTATCACCTCATTTTAATCAAACAACCAACCAACCAATGAACATTTTTTATTTTATTTATCTTATTTTTGAAAGCAATTGGGGCTAAGTGAAATGCTCCAGATCAAGTGTCTGAGTCTGGATTTGAACTCCTGACTCCAGGGCTGGTGCTCTGTCCACTGCAGCACCTAACTGTGTCCTTGACATTTATTTATTTATTTTTTTAAATTTCAAGTTTCAAATTCTTTCTTTCCCTTACCCATTAAGAAGGCAAATGATATGAAACCCATTATATATGTGAAGTCATGCAAAACATTTCTATATTAGCTATATTGCAAAAAAACCAAGAAAAAATGTGCTTCAATCTAAGAGTTCATCAGTTTTGTCTTTGGAAGTGGATAGCATTTTTCATCATAAGGCCTTTAGAATTATCTTAGATGATTATGTTGATCAGAGTAGCTAAGTTTTTCCCAGTTGCTCATCATTACAATATTGCTTTTACTGTGTACAATATTCTCCTGGTTCTACTCACTTTATTTTGCATCAGTTCATATAGATCTTCCCATGACCTCCCTGCTGGTCATTTCTCCACCATAATCATATACCCCAACTTATTCAGCCCCAATTTATGGACATCTTAAAATCCAATTCTTTTTTTTTTTTGATAATATTTTATTTTTTTCCAATTACATGTAAAGACAGTTTTAAACATTCATTTAAAAATTTTGAGTTCTAAATTTTCTCCTTTCCTTCCTCCCCCTTCTTCCTCATCCCTAAGACTCACTCTCCAATTCTTAACACAATTAAAAAACCCCACAACTTTTTTTTTTTTTTTTTTTTTGCTAAGGCAATTGGGATTAAGTGACTTGTCTAGGGTCACATAGCTTGGAAGTATTAAATGTCTGAGGCTGGATTTGAACGGTGCTCTTTTCATTGTTCCATCTAACTGCCCCCCAAAACAAACATTTATTAAGTATGTATTATGTACCAGCATTGTGATTTTCCAGAAAAGATACCCAGTATCACACAGGCAATAAGAAGCAGACCTGAAACTTGAACTCAATCTGTTGACACTAAGTTTATTTCTCTTTATGTTGTGCCAAACTACTTTTGTTAAAAGGTGCATTGTTTTCATTTTTTTCTGGGGGGGAATAAGGGCTGTTTTTTGGGGGGAGTGAGGGGAATTGGAACCTCTGGGCTTTTTTAAGGATGGGAAGGTAGTAGGATAATTCAGGAGACAAATTCTCTTTGTAATTTATAGTGACATAAATGAGAACTTGCAGCAGGTGCTGGAGGCCCTGATTCTATCCTTCTCTTCCTCATCATCTGACCAAACCCAAACTTTTACCTTTATTTTTCCTATGAATTTTCTAGTCACTGAATAATGTTAGGATTTTGAGAGAAACCCTCACACTATCTAGGGCTTACCAATAAACAAGACAAAAAAAAAAACAAAGATGAGAAGAACTAAGAATAAGGAATAAGTATTAAAAAATGAACAAAAGAGGATAGGAGATAGGAAAGAAGGAGTCAGGAGAAAGAAGATGATAGGAAAGATGAGGAGGGGATTGGAGAGGGATGAGACAGGGAGAATTCAAAGAGAATGAAGAATGAGAGGCAGTATTTCTCAGTGGTTAGAATATTGAACCTGGAGTTGAGAAGATTTGGATTTTGAATATGATCTTAAGAATTTACTCGCTGGTCTCAATCTCTCTGACTCTCAGTTTTCTCATGTATCAAAGGAAGCAACCAGGCTAGATGACCTCTGAATCTATGAAGGTGGGAGGGAAGAGGAGCTCAAGAAAGAAGGAGGAGGAGGAGGAGAAGAAAAAAAGGAGAAGGAAGAGGAGGAGAAGAAAAAAAGGAGAAGGAGGAGGAGGAGGAGGAAGAAGAAGAGATAAAGAGGAAGAGACAGAAAGAGAGAGAGAGGGAGAGGGAGAGGAAGAGGGAGAGGGAGAGGGAGAGGGGTGGGAATATGGTGAAGAGAGATGGATAGCTGATGGTCTGAGCTCCCAGGATTCCTTTTAAAAGCATTAATGTTCCAGGAGAGCGTTGTGAGGGCTATTAATAATTAAAATAATAGAAATGAGAGGCCAGGCGAGAAACTGAAAAGCCATTTAGAGAGGCAAAAAAGATTGAGCTTCAGCAAGGGAGCCGGCAGGGAGGGAAGAGGGGGGGTGTGTTTGGAAGGGGAGGTGGGGTTGGGAAGTCAGTGAGGCACCTTGATGGAGCTTTGATGAGGAATGTGTCTAATAGTTTAATTTCAGAGCTCATTTGATTTGTCTGGAAAGTGCCCTGAGAGGGGGATCATAGCAGGGGGAGGAGAGGGAGATTCTTTCCAAACTCTGGAATGACTGACAGGACTCTGGTGAGGACCAGAGGCAAAGCAGATTATATTTAGTAGCTTCTTTCCTTCCAGGAG
This sequence comes from Sminthopsis crassicaudata, assembly GCF_048593235.1. NCBI lineage: Eukaryota > Metazoa > Chordata > Mammalia > Dasyuromorphia > Dasyuridae > Sminthopsis > Sminthopsis crassicaudata. The sequence goes on from NC_133620.1 coordinate 288,926,020, forward strand.
GCCTTTTTTGGAGGTAGAAAGGACTGGAGGGCTGGGGTAAGGCCTTAGAAAGGCTTTCAAAAGAAGTCCTGGCTAGAACAAGGAGGAATGGGAACTGGGGGGGGGGTAATTTCTCCTTTAGAATTTTCAAAAGATTTGGGATCAGGAGAAAAGCAACATGGATAGAAAGCTGGTCTCCAAATCAGAAAGATCTAGGTTCAAATGTTACTTCTGACGTACTGGCCATATAATTACTTGATCTGTCAGTGCTGTGGGCTGTGTAACAATCTTAAATGGAAATGGCTCGAGTAAACCCTACATAACGGTCCCTCAGGATACAGATTGACTTAGAAAACTACATATTAACTTTATATATTTTATTCTATTTTTATTTATTTTGTTAACTATTTCCAATGACGTTTTAATCATTCGGGCCTTAGTTAGGAGGGCTGCAGGCCACATGAGAGCTGTATGTTTGATATAATATATAATATATATTTGACCATAAGTTGTAGAGAAGGTGCTAACTTGCATGGAGAAAAGGATATTCCTCTCTGGAAGTTCTCTACATCACCTAAATCACAAGTCCAGTTAAAAGAAATAAATTAATGTGACATGGGCTTTTCTGATCCAGGGGATTTCATCATAGACTGCTGTGCCTAACCTGCTTTATACAAATGCCTAGCACAGAGCCACTTTCAAACTTAAAAAAGCAACTTGGGTCAGAAAATTTAGAGCTGGATGAGACTTTAGAGGTCATGTAGACTAACCCTCTTCATATTTTAGTTGGGTAAACTGAGGTCCAGGCAGCTAGGTGTGCAGTGGATAGAGCACACCAGGTCTGGAGTCAGGAAGATGAGTTCAAATCAGGCCTCAGATACTTCCCAGCTGTGTGACACTGGGCAAATCACTTCTTACCCTGTTTGCCTCCGTTTTTTCATCTGTAAAATAAGCTAGAGAAGGAAATGGCAAACCCCTGCAGTCTCCTTGCCAAGAAACTCGACTGGGCTCACAAAGAGTCAGTTTAAATGACATCACCACTACTAACAAAATTCAAGCCTAAAGAGATTGCTTTGGTTGCCTGGATAATACCTACTTGTAGAGTTGAGTCTCAAATCAAGGTCACTTGGTTTTAAATTTAGTGTATTTTCCTTGAAAGTATGGTGACTCTGCAATGGGACATAGACCTGGAGGCAACTTTAGAAGCTATTTGGTGCAGTTCTCCTCCCCCTCCATTTTTTTTTTTTTTTTAACAGAATGGCACTGTAAGAGAGGGGTGGGTTAGAGGACCTGAGTTCAAATCTCATATCTTGACACTTAATCACTTAATATGCCAAAAGCAGGCTGGGCCTTAGGCAATCACTCTCCACTTTGGGCCACAGTGTCTTCCCTATAAGAGCCTTTTAAGCAGGCTGGATCCCATGGTCTCTAAGATCTGGCTAGATAGCTCAGGAGACAGAATGCTGGACCTGAAGACAGGAAGTCCTGAGTTCAAATCTGACCTCAGACATTTACTAAGTTGTATGACCCTGGACAAGTCATATGACCTCTGTCTGCCTTAATTCCCAGGTGAAAGAAATGGCAAACCAACCATTCCAGTGTCTTTGCTAAGGAAACCTCATGGACAGTATGTCGAAATGAATAAATGAACAATAACAAACAACAAGGTTCTTGAGGTTAAGTATTAAGATACACACTGGATCATTGAGGAAAAACTCAGTCTTATGTCCTAAGATAAGCTACCTCAACTTACAGATTCATAAAAGAAGGAGCACGAGGTCCAGAAAGGGCAGGCAGTTGCCTAGCAAGTTGATGGCAGTGCCAAGACCAAGACCCAAATCCCCTGATTCTCATTCTCTGCTATTTTCATCATCTTTCCCCTTAACAATGAATAGAAAAGCATTTATGAAGCACTTGCTCCTCAAAAAAGCACTTCACTAAGTGCTTGAGATACAAATAGAAAAATAAGACAGCCTCTGTTTTCAAGGAGCTCATCTTGTAAAATGCATTTAGGAGGTTTCTGCTGTAAGTCAGATGGAAAAGCTCCATTGTGCCTAGCGTACAGCGCCAAAGCAGGTGGCAAGGCATCTTCTTTATTGTCTTTTTCACTAATAAAATCACATCAGGTTCTGATGTTAAACCATTTAACTGTGCCAAGGACTTTGGTGTCAAAATCTCTCTTTACTGAGTCTGCAGCACTTGTAGGAACTCAGGGGACTTTCCCCAAGGACTGCTCCCCTCTAGGATGGCTGTGGAAGCAGGAGGGGTTTAGCACTACTTCTCTCAGGGTTCTTGGGTCTGTTTGCCCATCGGTGGTCATTGGTCAGTGGGAGGGAGAAAAGTGGGCCTGTTCTCCATTTGCTCCCTTTAGGATGCCTGTGAAGGCTGGACTAGAAGCAGGACCTGGAGATGGGGTGGACAGGCAGGTGGTATGATTTGACTGGCTTGGCACACGCTACTTTCCATCTCTCCTTCAGGGTGCCTTGTTGCTTCCTAATGTAGGTGATCCTGGGCAAGGATTCAGGATAGGTCTCTGGGGGATCCGTGACGTTACTGTCCAAATTCAGGGGGTATAAATGACCTTTTGTCACACTATGTTGAGGTCATGGCATAGACAGACGATTTTGTTGTCTTTTGGAAAAAAGCTATCATATGCCATGGATTCCAAGAGTATCAGAGTGGGGAAGGATCCTAGAGATTACTTGGTCATATCTGCACTAAATACCATTGTGATCTTCCTGTTTCTGTGCCTCAGTTTCTTTCTTTGCAAAATAAGAGGGTGATTTCCAAGACCAGATGATTTTTTTTCCCCTGAGGCTGGGGTTAAGTGACTTGCCCAGGGTCACACAGCTAGGAAGTGTTAAGTGTCTGAGACCAGATCTGAACTCGGATCCTCCTGACTTCAGGCCTGGTGCTCTAAGTACCTAGTTGCCCTGACTTGATGATTTCTAAGGTTGCTTTCTATTCTAAACTCTCTAATCTTGGGGAAAGAAGGTGGTGGGAAGAGAGCAGGCCTCAAAGGAGAAGAGAAGGTATAAAATTGTGGATTCCAGGGATCAGGTAATATATTCAGTTAATATAATAATTTTGCCTTCACTTTGGGGACATCTTTGAGGACATCGGAGGAATCTCTGCTATTCCGATCTTTGTTTTCCTCTCTAGCTTGAGAAGCCACATAAGCCAAGGAAATGTTTGGCTGGCTCTCTGTGGTGCAGGGCTTCCTGACTTGGGGTTCACAAATCCTCAAGAGGACTGCAGATGGATTTCGGGAAGTCAATCAACTTGGATGAACAGAAATTACATCTTTACTTAAATATAATTGGTTTCATTTGTAATTCTGTGTATTTCATTTTATTCCATTTAAAAACATTATATTGAGGAGAGATCCATAGATTTCATCAGGCTATCAAAAGGGTCCATGACATAAAAAAGTTAGAAACTCCTGTTTTAGTGCTATGCTTCTGGGGTTAACATCCGAGGATTACAGTATTTCAGCTATGCAAGTTATTTTTGCTTAATTGATAGACAACCAAAGTGTCTAAATAGAGAGGAATGGGGAAAGGAGAGAAGTAGAGGGAAGGAAGAGTGGAGGGGGACAGTGAGGAGCCTGGGCAAAGGAAGAGGCACTAAGGGGAGGTAAGGGATGTTGACTTCATCCAGGAAGCTGGATCCCTGTTTCAAGAGATGCTGTTGGCAGCGAGACCCATTCATTATAATATGCAACAATTGTAACTTATCGCATATTGCCTTGTATTGTCAGTAATAATAACTTACATTTATGGAGCCCTTGGCAGCTTTACAAATCATTTTCCCATCCAAGGACTCATTTAATTCTCATCACAACCCTGATGTGGGGTGGGAGTGAGGGGGGAACAGGGAGGTAGGGCAGGGTTTCTCAATGCGTATTGCACAGATGAGGAAATGAAGTCTCAGAAAGATTATATACGACCCAAAGGACAAAGGAGAAATGATAGGGGACTTAAAGGCTAGTCCAATCTTCTCATTTTATCTCCCTCTTGGGAAAATGAAGTAAATTCTCAAGGACGAATAGGTGGTAAGAATTAAAGGTGGATTTTGAACCCAGAACCTTTGACCCTGGAACCAGAGCTCTCCATTACACACTCCACTGCCTGCTCCCAAGACTTAGTAAATGATGAGATTCCAACCTTTTTCTCCTATATCCCACTGACCCACGGCATTTTTTTTTTTATATGTGGTGTTGCTTCCAAAATGACAGCATCTCCCCCCACTCACATATGTCTGATCTCTCAAATTTAACCCCATGGTTCAGTAGAAAGGGTTGTGGATGGGAAGTCAGGAAACCTGGTTCTTATCCTGGCTCTATGTGTATGTCTATGGCCAAGGCTGCTACCCATTCTGGACCTCAGTTTCCTCTTCAGTAAAATGAAGAGTCAGCTGAGATGACCCTTTGAGGTACCTTAAAATTCTGACTGCCTGGATTCTAAGAGCAAAGATAAGTCTATGGAGGCACTTGAGGATTCTGCCAGTCTTCAGTAGGGAGCTGTTTAACATCTCTTGCATACCCTATAGCGCCTGACGCATAACGTGCATATCATAGACGCTCTGTGAATATTTGTTGATTTGATGACAATAATAAATTGTACTTCCCACTTGAATAGGGTTGTGTACTTTTCAAAGTGCTTTTACTTGAATCATTGCATTCAGTCCTCACAGCAACATGGGCATTCTCTCTATTTGACTGAGGAGGAAAGTATTTGAAGGACTGTTGTGAAAAAGGGATTAAGCTTGTTCTATTGGGTCCCCAATGGCAGAACTAGGAATATTAGGTGGAAGTTGCAGTGAGGCAGGTTTCAGCTTGTTGTGAGGTGGAAAACTTCCTGAGGATTGGAGCTCTCCAGAAGGGTGTTTTAGGAACTAGTCCTGGTTTTGAGGCTATCAATGGCCTCTTTGGAACAGGGGAAGGTTACAGGATCATAGCTAATCGAATTGGAAAGAACTTTAGAGGTCATCTAGATCAACACTTGCATTCTATAGATGAGGAAACTGAATGATGAAGACCCAGGGTTACACATGACAGAGCCAGCATTCAAATCCAAGTTTCCCACCACACCAGGATGATTAGATAGCCTTTTAACTCTTCTGATACACCATATCTATGAAATGGAGGCTTCAGGCAACATAGTGAATTAGAATCTGAAATCTTCTGACTCCTGGTCATCATGAGTGAGTCCATTGAGTTATTTAGCCAAATGATGAAGAAGCGTTGAATTTAAAGATAAGAGAGAGATATAGCAGGCATAATTGATATAATCCTGATGGGCTTAGGTTTGGTTGTGGAAGATATTTGTAACTAATACATCATTAGATCCATATACTGGGAAGAAATTTGGCAGAAGGAAAGGGGGAAAGAAAGAAGGAAACAATTTATTAAGTGCTTCCTATGTACCTGACTTTAAAAAAAAAATATATATATATATATCATTTGATACAACTCTGAAGGTCAAATGCTATTAGTCTCTGCATTTTACTGAGGAAACTGAGGCAAACAGAAACTGGGCAACTTGTCAAGTATCACATAGCTAAATAAGTGTTTGAAGTCACATTTGAACTTGGGGTCTTCCTGATTTCAGGTCTAGATCTCAGGCCACAGAGGTAATTTGTTCCATTGAAGCCTAGATTTCTGAGCCTTTTATCATCTTCATGGTTAGGGAAGTATTTAATGACAACAAGCAGTGGGGTTTCAAGGACATGGGAAGGCTTCTCCCTCTCCCCAAAGAAATATCTTTATCACTTGCTTGACTCGTGTCTAGAATGCCTTTAGAATGAGACTTTGAATCCTATAAAAATTCAAGTCTTCCTAGGAGAGGTGATATTTTCTAGTGTTATCAGTGATTTCCCTTTAGTGTGACTGAATTTATGGGAACATGGAATAGAATGTCAGAATTGGAAAGAGACCTTACTTACTACCACATTTATAGCTGAAGGGATCTTAGAGGTCAGCTATTCCAACCCTTTTATTTTACAGAGGAGGAAACCGAGTTCCCCAAAAGGGAAGGGACTTGCCCCAAATTACCCACAAAGTGGCTATGTCAAGATTTGAATCCTGGTCCTCTGACTCTAAATCCAGGCCTCTTTTCACTGTGTTTTCCACATTTTCTTGCTTTCTCTCATTTCATAGAGGAAGAAACTGAAGCCGAAAGTGGGAAAGAGATTTTGCCCCTCACCTTCAGGTCCCTTAGTCTAATGTTCTCCTTTCCTGAGAATAGATTGTGATTAGGGTGAAAAAGAAACTGAAAAGGCAATATGAGCCCTGGTTCCTTGAGAAGAGATAGAAGGTACAGACTCTGGGTCAAGACAACCAAGCAGCCTGCATCGTTTTGTCCAGGAGTGGTTCTAGACTTAGATCTGCCTACTCTAGACAAGAGATTTATCTATCTTCTACTATTATGACATCTTCTCCTCCCCCCAGAAGCCCCATAGATGAGAGCTTAAGAGCCAAGTGCTTTGGCAAAGAAGGATTTCAAAAAGTCAGATTCCATGAATAGTGTTTATAAACTGGAGGGAGAGAATATGTGGAATAGGGGATGAGAATAAATAGACCCTGGGAGAACCCAGAAAGTCAATAGGAAGAAGCCAGGGATCTTTAGAGAGAAGATCTGAGGATCATAATCATGTGATTTAAAGCTTTCCAGCTTCCTCCACAACCAGAGTTGTAACTAACATGGGCTCAATGGACTTTATCTAGATTGTTGACACCTATTATTCATCCATCCATGCCTTGCTTTCTAGTCTTCTAAGAGCAAGTGATTCACTATCTCTAGGATTCTGTTACTTAGTCACTCCTCTCCAGGGTCCTATCTCCCAAGTCCTGTGGAGATGAGGGCCATTTTCTATGGTCTTATTGAAATGGCTTCCAAGGTGAAAGTTGTTCTACTTCTCTCCCCCTCCCAATAATTTCATCCCAGCTACAGTTACTGATTTATCTGGTGAAGTCCCTTCATGTAAACTGAAGCTCACATTTGGTGAATTGATTTGCTCAGATCACACATGTGGTAGAGCTTGATATCAAAACCCAGATCTTCTATCTCCTCATCTGAAAATGAGGAGGTTAGATTAGATGGTTTCTAGGGATTCCTATAACCTATACACACACACACACACACACACACACACACACACACACACACACACACACATATATATATATATATATATATATATATATATCTACAATTCCTATGGCTTCCCTGGAGGTCTCTTATATTAACATGATCCATGGTTTCAGGTTAGACACTTTCTAGTCAAGCTCAAAAAATATTAATAAATAATAAATGTTTCCCATAGTAAAAAAAATCTTAGTGCATTTTGGCAATTAAGACTAAGAATTTTGGGATAAATTGGAGATAATCAACAGAGAGAAAGCACTAGTATTAGATTGTAAAAATGTTCTTTTTTCTTCTTTTTTATTATAACTTTTTATTGATAGTACATATGCATGGGTAATTTTTTCTTTCTTTTTTTTTTTTTTTTTTTTTTTACAATATTATCCTTGCACTCACTTCTGTTCCGACTTTTCCCTTCCCTCCCTTCACCCCCTTCCCCTAGATGTCAGGCAGTCTTATACATGTTAAATATCTTATGTTATAGTATATCCTAAATACAATATATGTGTGAAGAAGCATACAGTTTTCTTGTTGCACAAGAATTGGATTCGGAAGGTAAAAATAACCTGGGAAGAAAAACAAAAATGTAAGTTGTCTACACTCATTTCCCAGTGCTCCTTTTCTGGATGTAGCTGATTCTGTCCATCATTGATCAATTGGATCTGAATTAGCTCTTCTCTATGTTGAAGATATCCACTTCCATCAGAATACATCCTCATACAGTATCATTGTTGAAGTGTATAATGATCTCCTGGTTCTGCTCGTTTCACTCAGCATCAGTTGATATAAGTCTCTCTAAGCCTCTCTGTATTCATCCTGTTGGTCATTTCTTACAGAACAATAATATTCCATAACATTCATATACCATAATTTACCCAACCATTCTCCAATTGATGGGCATCCATTCATCTTCCAGTTTCTAGCCACTATGAAAAGGGCTGCCACAAACATTTTGGCACATACAGGTCCCTAAAAATGTTCTTGTAGAAAGTAGAATTTAGCTGGGACTTGAAGGAAGTCAGAAGAGCCAGGACATAGAAATGAGGAGGAATAAAATTCCAAGAATAGGGAACAGTCTGTGAAAACATATAGATTTAGAGATTGTGTCTTATCTTAAGAAACAACAATAAGGCCAATGACACTGGAGTGTAGAGTAGTATGTGTGGTGTAGGAAGACTGAAAGGAAAGAGACAACCAAGTTATGAAAGACTTAGAATGCCAAATAGAAAAGTTTATATTTGATCCTGAAGGTCATGGGAAGCCACTGGATTTTGTTGAATAGTGAAATGACATAGACATACCTGGACTTTAGGAAGATCACTTTAATAGCTGAGTTAAGGATGAATTGTAATGGAAAGAGACTTGTGACCAGAAGACCAACCATCATTCTCCTGCAATAGTGCAGATGTAAGATGATAAGCATGGAATCAATGAACATGAGCTTTGAGCCTTTGAAAAATAGTGGAGGATAGGAGGGCCTGGCATTTTATAGTGTATGAGATCATGAAGAGTTGGACCTGACTAAACAACAGCAACAATGACAATAGAGGCTTGAGCAGAGTGGTGATAGTGTCAGCAGAGAGAAGAGTTCATGTGTAAGAGATATTTGATGATGAGAAATGAAGTAAAATTGACAGGACTTGGTAACAGATTGGATGTGGGGTATAAAAGAGTAGGGAGTCAAGGATGACTCTGAGTTTGGGAGCCTAGTGGTCCATAAGGGTAGTTTCCTTGACCAAAAATAGGGAAGTTCAGAAATAGGGAAGGTTTTGGGAAAGGTTGTGAGTTCAGTTTTGGACTTGTTGAATTTAAGATATCTATGGGATATCCAATTCAAGATGCCCATGGGCATCTAGAGATGTAAGCCTGGAGATCAGGAAAGAAGTTAAGGATAGAGAAGTAAGTTTGAGAATGATCAATAAGGAGATGATAATTGAAGCCATGGGAGTTGAGGAAATTACTACAGAGAGGGTTAAGAGGACCTTCTACCTCTTGAAATTTCTTTTGTCCAAATTACTTGTAGACCTGTTGTGTCCCCCAGTAGAATGTAAGCTCCTTTGGGGCAAAGGCTATTGCTTTTTTTTTTTTTTTTTTTTTCTCTATTCTCATAAGCCTAACTCTAAGCCTTATTTGTAGCAGGAGGCAGGTGTTTAAGAGATATTCATTGAATTAAGCTTTTAATTGGATTCTTGTGTTGCTGATCAGTATAGATTCTTCCCTTCAACCCCTCCATTCTCAAGACACATGCCTTGGGGTGTTGTGCCCTAGGCTGGCCTGGGGGACTGCCAACTCTCTGTCTCTCTATGAAAATGGGAAAATTGATCTAAGAAGCAATTGAGTGAAATGAAAGCGGAAGGGGAATTCAGAAGCACACAAATGGGGTGTTTCAAGCTTGGCAAAAGAGGCTAATTATCATGGAGTTGAAAGGGAAAGAAGGGAGCAGAAGCATTTGGCAGCCTCTGGAGAAACCCCCAGTGGGTCCTTCATTAGAAGATTGGGCCTGCTTCTGGGGCCAGAGCACCTGGTTGGGCTGGGGCCAGCTCTCTTACCCTCCTTCAGTCTCTGGGGAGGGATGTTGAAAATACTGATTTTTTGGGAAAACATGGCTATGGTTTCCCTGGAGAGTAAAGAGTCTAGAGGTTGTATTCTCTATAGAAGTAGCTTCTGAGTTTTGGAATCTATCCTTATTCTTTTCTCTGCAGAATAATTTCTGGGATTTGGCTTCTCATCTATGAAATGGGAATGTTTATTAATTACTGTCCCTCTCTTCTCCCTTCTCTCTCCATATTCTCCTTCTGGAACAGGAAGGAGGTTTTTAAATACTTGGATTAAAACACGATCTGTAACAATCTCTTTGAAGCTGTTAAAGTGAGCTCTGGGCAAACACAGGAGGTCCTACAACAGACAGGAGACAGTGGGATATGGTGAAAAATCACTGTATTTGCAGTTAGAAGACCTGTACTGGAACCTGAACTCTGCCAACTGTTCCTTGAATGAACAAGTCACTGAAGTTGAGTGGATTTCTGTTTCCTCCTCTGTAAAGAGAGGGGATCAAAGTGGAAGCCCCTCTAATTCCCTTCTGGTTCTAAAGCTGATAATTTCTTTGTGAATTTACTATATGATTTTGGGCAAGTCAATAAATCTCTGTGGAGTTCCCTTTCTTCATTTGAAATAATGGTGAGTGACTACAGACATTGCTACCATCTCCACTTTATGGATGAGGAAACTGAGGTTCAGAGGGATTAAGTAATTTGATTTGCCCTTGTTTACACTGCTGGAGTCAGAAACTGGATCTGAATTCAGGTCTTTCTGACTTTTCAGGTTTCTCATGCCTCCTCGAGTTCACTAAAGCTTTTCATATATCCCATTCAATACAAAAAGAAAAAAATTTTAGAGTTTATTTTATATATATATATACAAAAAAAACCACATATGATAATCAATCAACAAACATTTATTAATAGTGGCCCCCCCCTTAGGGAGCTCACATTTTACAGCAGGGAATATGCACGGGAGGTAGTGAATAGAATAAAAGACTATGGACTCCAAATCTTAGCTCTGAAATTTGCTATTTCAGTTTCTTCATCTGTAAAATAAGGAGATTAGATTAGATGACAACTAAGGTCTCCTCAAGTTCCACATCTGGGATCCTGTGACATAAAATATGTAATACAAATAAAAACACATAATAAAATAAAATAAGTAAAAATACATAATTAGTACATAAGGAAAGTTTAAAGTGCAATGTAAAGTCCAAAGAGGGTTATGGTCTGAATCAGGGAAGGTCATGTGGAGGAAACATTTGAATTGAGATGAAAGGAGTGACATTTTAGACATAGGTGAATAAGACCATGGTGGGTGTATGAGAGTATGACAAGTGTTTGGGATGGAGCATAGGGTATATGATGGGAAGAATAAATGGAAGAACTGAATGTCAGATTAAGGAATTTGAATTTTATTCAATAGGCAATAAAAATGACTCATATACATAATAATACTTGTATTAATAACTTCAAAGGTTTATCTGTGTGTAGGGAGAGGCTACTTTGTACCCTTTTGTGGTATATGTGTATGTACATGCACACACATGCATGCAAACCCATGTGTATATATTAGACAGGTGTAGGTACAAGTAACATAGCACATGCATATGCTATATATATATATATATATATATAAATAAAAATATATATATATATATATATATATATATATACATATGCCACACACAAATGTGGTAAATATGGTATATACAATAAATATCTATACACATATATAATGCATACATGTGTGTACAAGTGTACATATTCATACATAAATATCAGGAGCAATTAAGTGGTGCAATGGATGGAACACCAGGCTTGGAGTGAGGAAGATAGTTCAAATCCAGCCTCACACACTAACTTTTGTATGACCCTGGGCAAGTCATTTAACACTTTTTGCCTCAATTCCTCATCTGTAAAATGGGGACATGTTGGAGAAGGAAATGGCAAAGCATTCTAGCATGTTAGCTGAGAACATGTTGATTTGGACACAACTGTACAGCACCATGCATATGCCGCATGAGAATAACAAAGTATCCTCCTCCTCCTCACAATCCTGTGAAATTAGTAATATAGTATCATATTTTCATTTTACAGATGAAGAAACTGAGACCCAGAAAAGGGAAGTGACTTATTTGCTTATCATTACATAGCTAGTAATTGTAGGAGCCAGGACTCATATCCAGGTTGTCTGACCAGGGCACAGAGATTTTTATTTTAAAATAGTTTATTAATGCTCTATTTTTAAAAAAAGATCATTTTCATCTCCTAGTGACTTTCCTCCTCCTTTTTAATTTTCTACTTTTTTCCTCCTCCTCCTTTTCCTTTTCTTCCTCATTGCAATAAATAAGTTCAGTACAACAAAACAGATGAAAACTTTGACTATGCCCATTCAACTCTGGTAGTCCACCACTTCTTTGCCAAAAGGCAGGTAGACGATTTATTGTCTGTCCTCTGAAGTCATAACTGTTCATGGTATTGATCATAATTCTGAATTCTTTCAGTGATGTTTTCCTTTATGTCAATGTGGTCACTGTGTAAATTGTCCTGGTTCTGCTTTAGAATTTTTTGCCTACACCAGGCACTGGATAACTTTCAGGGTTTGACACATAACCAGATCTATGCAGGATACAAAAGAATTATCTCATACTGTGGTTTTTATTCTCTTACTCCAACTAGGACATGACTGGGCCCATGGTGGGTGGGTGATAAAGACTTGTTGAATGGATGATTGATTGGACTGACAGCTCTGGGTTCCTCCTTGTTCTGCAGACTGTGGCAAGAATCAGTGAAACAGCATTTGTAAAGATGTAAGAAAGACAGGACTAGGAATAACATGCTGAGAGAGAGGAAGATGTTGCCTCAGGCAGCAGCAGAAATCAAATTGGATTTTATTTTCAGACTAATCTAATCCAATGTTTAGAATAGGTTTAGGTTCTTGAAGGAAGGGATTCAGTATATACGTGTACGTTTGTTTCATGTCTGTACGTAAGGGCCTAGTACAGTACCATGTACATAGTAGATGCTGAAAAATGCTTGTTAAATTAAATTGAAGGGACTTGTTGGAACTGGGAGATATGATTCAGGTGACTTTTTAACCACAGGGAGAGATTTAGATTAGATCTAAGGAAAGATAGTGAGGGTGAGGGTGATTGAGGGTTGTTGTGCTTTGTTCCTGAGAACTTTTAGAAAATAGGGCACATGATACCCCTACTTCCTTCCATTCTGTCTAAATGTGATTGGGAATGCTTGAAGTGGAATAGTTGGTAGATGCATTATTTCCATCAGGAGAAACAGAGAAGTGGCGTGGCTAATATATGATACCAATAGGAATGTTGGCTTTAATCCATTGAGGAAGGAAATGGCAGACCACTCGAGTATCTTTGCCAAGAAAACTCTATGGACAGTATGATACACAGGGTCATGAAGAGTCAGACACACTAAATGACTGAACAACAACAACAACATTAACAGCAACAAATCCAATTAAATAATTGGGAAACTTTATTTTATTGAAAGAAACAGAAATAAAATGGTGGCAGTATCATTTTTAGGAAGAGAAACAGGAAGAGGGATGACAATTTAGTGCAACATTTCAAACAAAGAGTTAGATTTTGGTATATTCTTTTAATTGGAGAAAGAGGGCCCAGAATATAGTTTATCCTTAGTCTATGTCTACCTCACAAAAAGTAGAAAAGTGGTTTTCAGTTTCTTAGAGAAGATGTGAGCTGCCTTCCCACTTTATTCTGTCTGCTTTCCCAACTCCAATGTCAAGTATGGAGCCATGGACTGGTTAGAAGACTTTGGCTCTGGGAGCAAGATTGTATTACATAAGGATAAGGGAGCAATAGAAATGGGTGAAAGCAAAGAGCCTGGCTCTGCCTGAGTTCAGCTTTTAATGTTCTATGGCCTTGGAGTTGAGCATAATTTCACAATTGACCAGAGAAATGGGGCAGCTAGAGGTACTCCCTTTCCCCTAAGCAAAGGAAGCTTAAGTTTCTTCTTTGTTCTTTCCTGGGCTTGAGAGTGATTTTCCTAATCTTTTCACAGGGACTGCTATTTAGAGTTTAGTTAGGATAGGAGTGAGTTCCTTCAGCAAGATTAATGATAATAGCGAATACTTCTTGTAAATATTCATCCATTTCATTTAGATTGCCAGATTTATTGAAATATGATTGAGCAAAATAGCTACTAATAATTGTCTTAATTTCATCTTCATTAGTGATGAATTTATCCTTTTCATTTTTGATGTTGGTAACTTGGTTTTCTTCTTTCCTTTTTAAAATCAAATTAACCAGGGGTTTATCTATTTTATTACTTTTTTCATAAAGCCAGCTTCTAGTTTAATTGTTAATTCAATAATTTTTATACTTTCAATTTTATCAACCTATCCTTTGATTTTCAGGATTTACAATTTGGGTTTAATTGGAGATTTTTAATTTGTTCTTTTTTAGTTTTTTTTTGTTGTTGTTGTATGTCAAATTCATTGATTTCCTTATTTTATTGATGCAAATGTTTAGAGATATAAAGTTTCCCTAGGTACTAAATGGGTAATATTTCTATATTTAGTGGTAAGTATTTACATATTTCATTTAATCCTCATAGCAATCCAGTGAGTTAGATGCCATTATAATCCCTATTTTACAGAGGAGAAAATTGAGGCTGAAAGAGATTAAGTAAACAGTGTCATAGCTAGTAAGTACCTAAGGCAGGATTTAAACTCAGGACTTGAAACAAAGTACAACACTATCCTAGCTTCCTTGCTTTATCCTGACATTCAAGGCTTCACAAATCTTGTGCTAATATATATTTTCAATATCATAACAATAATAGTAACATTAATTTAAGCTTACACTTATATCATGTGTAAAGAGTTATCAAGTGCTTTTGGCAGAGAGGTTAGAGAGCTGGTTATTTCTATAGTCCAGACATGAAGAAGACCTGTACAAGAGAGATGTCAGAGAAGAGAAGGGGACACATTAGTGAGATATATTGCAAAAGTGCCATGCCTTGGCAACAGAAAAGATTAGACAGTAATTATCTGAGGTCACATTTGAACTCTGGTCTTCCTGACTCCTAGCCTAGGGCTTTGTCCACTGTGACACCTAACTGCCCCAAAGGAGGCTTTGAAATCTGGAGATTGGTTTCAAATCTTAGCTCTGATACTGATTCGCTCAGTGGCCTTGGGGAGATCAGTCTCTCTGAATTTTAATTTCCTCATCTGTAAAAGGGTGATAAAAATGCCTCAAAAATATGTTGTGAGGAAATCACGGTACAGACTTTAAATATGTTATTTTTTGTTGAATGACTGGGCAACACTCATAGGAACATAAGAGCCATTTCAGAGTCAGCTGCCTGTGAAGCCAAGCCATTGACTAGTTAGAGCAAAGGCCAAACTAGACATTCAATATCTAGACAAACTAGACAAAGGACAAAACTGAGAAGACACTATGCACAACTCAATACCTTCAACCTTATCTATTCAAAATAAGCTGCTGATACTGTAATATGGGAAATAGAAAAAAAGGCAAACCTAATAATCTAGGTTATCAATGTTTCCTAAGAAAGCTTAACCAATATAAAGCAGTCAACACACTAAGGAGGCCTAAAGACCCTGAACAAAAAGCTAGAAACACTCCTTGCCTAGCAGAGAGATATGGCATCCAAGGGCAACACTGATTTAGAGTGCAAACTCATGTGAAGAGTGTGAAAAGTATCATTTCATAAAAGTCAAGAGCTATAGGAGTGAAAACAAGTCTAGAGAAAATTTAGCATATTACCCAAAGGAGCTGTATCATCCTGTATTTGTGGATCAAACTGGCAAAAGAGAAACAATTAGATGAAAAATGGAACACGTTTGTCAACATTTCTGTAAGTCTATTTTCATTGTTGATGACGATGAAATTGCCAACATTTAGATCCTGGTTCCAGATGCACTGAGGAAATAGAAATGGCACTTAAACTAAAATTAGGAGAGAAAAGCTGGACCAGACCGACTACACAGTGAATACATCCACATTGGAGGTGATATAGTCTTGAAAACACTGAGGGATCATTTTACGAGGTATCTCACATTGGGGATGACACTAAAAGAATGGAAAAAATCATGTAACTTCTCAGGTTGTTGTGAAGATGAAACGAGATCATATTTCTAAGCATTTAATCAATTTATCAATCAATATTTATTAAGCACCTACTATGTTCCAGGCACTGTCCTAAATACTGGGGATCAAAAAGAGACAGAAGACAGCTTCCTTAAGGAGCTCCCTTCTGATGAGGGATACAGCGAACAAAGAAACATTACAAACAAGCTGTTCTCAAGATAAATAAGAAATAATTAACAGAGAGAAGGCACTAGAATTATGAGAGGTTGGAGAAGGCTTCTTGTAGAAGATGAAATTTTAGATGAGTCTTAACGGAAGCCAGGGAAGAAAAGAGGCAGAGATGAGGGGAAATATTTCAGACAAGAGGGATAGCTAGAGGAAATGCCTGGAGCATAGAGATGGAATATCTTGTTATTGGAACAACAGGGAAGCCAGCATCCCTGGATCCAAGAGTACATGTTGGGGAATAAGGTATAAGAAGACTGGAAAGGTAGGAGGGGGTTAGGATATAAGGAACTTTGAACACCAAACAGAAGATTTTGTATTTGATCCTGGAGATAATAGGAACCACTAAAATCTATTGAGTAGGAGGGTGACATGATCTTTAAGCTTTAAGAATCTTTGAGCTTTAAGAAAATCACTTTAAATGAAGGATGGATGAGGAATGAGAAGACACTGGAGGTAGAAGGATTTACCATCAGCCTCTTGCAATGATTCAGGCGTGAAATGATGAAGCTTCAATACAGACTGGTGGGAACAGTGTCAGAGGAAAGAAGAGGGTGCATTGCAGAGATGGTACAATCTGTCTTGACAACAGATTGAGTATAGAATATGAAGGTAAGGATGACTAGGTTGTGAACCTGAAGGACTAGAAGAGTGGGCAACGTCTGCTACAGTAGCAGAGAATGTGGGGGGAGGAAGGTTTAGAGAGAGAGATAATGAATTCAGTTTTAGACGATGGCCAGGGGTAAGTGATGACTTGCTCAGGGTAAGTGTTTGAGGCCAGATTTGAACTAAGGCTTTCCTGACGCCAAGCCCAATATTCTATCCACCGAACCACATTACTATCTGTATATAGCTTGTCATAATAGGTTTTGAGATCTTCATGATAGTCTTCCAGTAAGAGAGGCTGTAGTTATAGAATATATACATGGAAACCATTGTTATAAGATTAAGCTTGAGGCAGCTAGGAGACACAGTGGATAGAGCACTGACCCTGGAGTCAGGAGGACCCACACTAAAATCCAGTCTTAGACACTTTGACACTAGCTGTGTGACCTGGGCAAGTCACTTAACCCCATTACCTCACTGAAAAAAAGATTAAGACTGACAGTCTTTAAGTCATCATGAGTGTTTCATTAAGGAGGCTGGAAGCTTATAGAACATATTCATGGAAAATTCTGAGAACAGAATTTTTCAAAGGTTGGCACAGCTGCCTTGAATAATATTTTGTCTACTATAAGTTCGCTTTTTTTCCTTAATAAAAAAACCCCTAAAATAATATTTGCCCTTGATCTCTAGTATCCAACTTGACCAGCTCCAGGAAAGCCATTCCAAATCAGAGTTATTCTCAGAAGGGCACTTTGGAACACACTCTTCCCCTCCAGTAGCAGGATACCTTTCTGCTTAATGGACCTATGTCTTTGTGTCCCCTGACATAGTACTGCCCTTTTGTGAGTTACCCTCTGTTAGGGTAAATGCCTGAGTTGTTTGTTGGGTTGCCTTTTCCTTTACTTACCTCTCTTTCCTGCTTTTTGCAATAAAATTTTTAATTGAATTGATTCCCATTGTTTCATATGATATTCTCAGCACTCTAACTCATTAAGAGGTTCTTTCCTCCAATGTTTCCGACTAGACCATTGACCTTTCTTTAGAAATAAACTTGAGTTCCTGGACAAAGACTGCCCATGTTGATGGAGGAGTAGAGAATTGTGAGCCTAGTTGTGGAAAGCAAGAGTCAATAGAGGAATCCCCTTTTGGTAGAAGCCTGTCACAAAATACAGCCACATCTACAGAAGCAGTAATCTTATAATACTTTATGTTTTAGTAACATTTTGGGTTTTGGTATGGATACATCTAGTTAAAATGATCTGACACCACTGGGATGTTGCTTCCCTTGCTTCCATTTTTCCTATATCCTTTGAGAGATCATAAGCCCCAAATGGGAGTACTTTATATCTTGTGAGTTAGGGGAATGATTTGGTAGGACATTCCTTTAAACACACTGCAGGGTTCTTTTTTGACCAAAGTCCAAAGTCCAAAATCATCATGAAGTATTTTTCATGAATAGTCATTTTGATGAATTTACACATCAGGTGAAGAAACTGAATGAATCAAGGAGTGTGTGTGTGTGTGTGTGTGTGTGTGTATGTTGGGAGGATAGGCAGGAAAGAAATTTCCTTTTTCCTTTTTTTTTTTTTTTTTTTTTTTTTTTTTTTTAAGGTTTCTGGGTTAGAGCTAGGGCTAGGGAATTAGGAATAATATTTCTATCTAGTGAGCATGGACATTCCTAAATTTGTTGGAGCAGCTCCACAGAATGGCAAGAAACTATATGGGTTTGGGAGGGGATGAGAAATGTGAGGATGTAATGAAGGAGTCACCCTTCCAATTCTCCCTCTACCAGTCAAGGGATAGGATATATGATTTTCCATTTTCCTTCCAATTTATTAAACCAGCATTTTTATGACCCAGATATGTTAAAAGTAAAAATAAGGCAAATTCCACTTTATATTCCAATTGACCTTTAAACTAAGAGTAATGGATGAGGAGGCTTGGACACAAGGGCTTCTAAGCACCATTGGTAATGAGATGCATACTTTCCTTTCCTTCCTTGAGCTGTGTCTGTGAATGGTGATCTATAACTGGAGGGGGATTTCTGTTATTTCTCTCGTCTGTCTGAATTCTCCCTTTTCCTCCCTCCTTTTTTTTCTTTCTCCCTTTCTCTCTTCTCCCAATCCTATGAATTTCTAGGTGTACCTGACTTTTTCCAGAGGACTTTCTTTTTCTCTCTTTTTCTGTATCCTTTACCTTCCATCTTCCTTTGCTCTTTTATCCTTCCTCCTATCCTTCCTTCCTTCCTCCCTCCCTTCCTCCTCCCTCCTTTTTTCCTTCTTTCCTTTCCCTTCCTTCTTTCCCCCTTTCCTTTCCTTTCTTCCCTCCTTCTTGCTCTTCTCTCCTTTTTCTCTTTCCTGTCTTCCATATCTTTCTCCTCTGGCATTCGATCACCTGTCTCCTTTCTCTTTCACCTCTTTGTTTGTCTTGTTTCTCCTTTTCTTTTCTCCCCCTCGTCCCTTTTTTATTCAATTTTCCTCTCTGTCTCTGTGTGTCTGATTATCCATTTGACTGCCTCTCCTTCCCTCCCCATTTCTGTCTCATTCTTCGAAGTTAGTGGTATTGCTACTTTTAATACTCTGTGTGCAGTGACTTCAGTGAGTCAAACAGTTCTACATCAAGTACAACTCCTTTCCACTTCCAACTCTGCCATGTCCCTTCATTAAACCATTTAAAAGGAGTGCCTGCTCTAGGCCCAGCAGCTTGGTCCTAGGAATCCTGATGACTTCTGGGTGGAAGATTGCTTCAGGCACTAGTTTTAGTGGCGTGACTGGAGTTGTAATGGGATGGACCCAAATCAGGATCTTCTTTCTTAGGCCTGGTTTCTTTTTCATCCTTAGAGAGTAAGACTGTGTATGGCTTTGGGGTCAACTGAAGCCCTTCCTTACTTTTCAGCTAAATTGATTTCGCTCTTCTTCCCATCTACTGCTGCATTTTAAACTTCAGAAAGAGCATTAGACCTGGAGTCAGGAAAATCTGAGTTCAAAACTTGCTTTAGATATTTACTTGATGTATGACCATGAGCAGTCTTTTAGTTTTAAGTTTCCTCTTCTTTGAAAAGGGCACAATAATAGCACTCATTTCCCAGGATTGTTGTGAAGATTAAATGAAATAACAAATGTAAAGTGCTTTGTGAACTTTCAGACGGAACACTAAAGTTGGCTACTAATCACCTTCATGTCCTTGTACCAGCTTACCTTCATGCTTGAAATATTCTTCATCTTTGCCACTGAGAATTACTAGTTTTCTTTAAGAAGCAACTCAAGTGCTCCCATTTGAAATCTTCCCTGATCTTCTGAAATATCCTGTTAATTTCTTTATCCTTCCCGCACTAAATTTGCCTTCTATTAGTTTGATATATAATTATAGGTGGCACTTGTGACTTAGAGAGCTATTCCCTTTTTCACAAGGAGCCTTTACTCTGAGTTCAGGTATATCAAATTCAGTCCTAGGGGAACTTGACTCCTCCCCCCAAAAGAGGGAATTACATGTTTTCTTGTACTTTTTAGCTTATTGTGCCCTCATCCTGGAGTCCTGTGGATAATTTCTTAAACAGAGGTATGGTTCAACTAAACTTAGGTCTAGTTCATATCCAATGTCTCCCTGAAAGGGATGGGTAGGGTGCCTTCTAAAAAAGTACTAAATGGGCAAAATAGTAGTTAGTAGGTATAGGACAGCTATTTATTCCTCAACAACGAAAGAAATATTTAAAATACCAAGCACTTTTAATTGTGTATTAACATATGTTGAAAACATAGATTAATTTGTCATCTCCTTTATACACTCCTGGGAGAGGTAAAGGCTACCCTGGTAGCAGATCTGTGGGTCTGCTAAACAAATATTTCATGCTCATTGTCTCAATTAAAATTTGACAAAAGGGTAAATTGAGGCAAATTTCTGAGCAAGTTAACATTTATTAGTAAGGGCATGTTGCCTGTCAATAAATGGGTCAATGGATTGCCTCCATTTATGCCAAAGACCCCAAGCAAAAGGACAGGTTTGGGGGAGCACAATGCAGTGCAAAGAACAGAACTAGGTAGATGGCATCATGAAACTGAGGGCACATGATTGATTACAGAGTTGAGGTGTAGGGAACAAAATAATTGGTTGGAAGTTTAGGAATGAAACTAAAAAGTATTTATTATTCAGAGTCCAGATTTTTTGGAAAGCAAACCTGACATAACTTGAAGTATAGGTTGGAGAGTAAAGATAACATATAGTAGACATGCATTCTCCAAGGTCAGTTAAATTGATTAGCAAAGGACCTGGATTTCTAAAATTAACTCATTGCAGACCAGCTGAATTTCTGAACTAAGTTCAATTGTAAAGAACTATGATTTAAGCAGTTATAAGACAAAATAAATTAATTGCAAATAGGCTCAATCAATCAACGATGCAGGATCAATCTTAATCTTCTCATCACTTTGATTCTGTATGTCTAAGCAGAAACCCAAGGTCTACATTATCTAGCAAACCAGGAATTTGATTCATTCTCCTGTGGGTAGTCACCTTTTCTGGGAAAGAAAGAAGGGAGCACATCTTGTTAGGTAATTCTAGACCTCTTGAGCTCATAAGGTAGCAGCCAAAGTTGTAAATACATCTACTAGTATCACTTTTTGGTCCTGTGTTTTATGTGCACATAAACAGAGACTTGAGGTGCAGTCTTAGGACCACCTAGGCAAGCACAAATACTTGTTGCCGTAATGTTGCCATTGCCTCAGTAGCTCAGATGCTTCTGGGGAGAGGCAGGGGGTAGAAATCAGTCTCCCCATGAAGGGATACAAGGAAGAAAGGGAAAATTGGCAAAGTTAAAAGCAACATGCTCTAGAGAGACAGATGGAGATTTTGGCCTTTCTTTCCAAAGTTTACTGAGGGGGCAATTATTTCTGGGTCAGTTGCCAATAATCTTCGATGTAGTTCTTTCTTTCTCCCCTAAACTTCAACAATGTGGAGCTGCTAAAAACTTATGTTCTTTAGCAAGCATAAGCCCAGCAGTGCAATAATCCTCTTCATGTTACAAGAGTGTAGGGACTCTGTTAAGAGTAAAAAATCAGAGATGGTGTGTATCTAGTGTTCCTAAGACACAGAGGCTATCTCTTGGAAAGAAATTAAACACTTACTACTACATATTAAAAACTTATTACTTACTACTGGGTAGTACCTTATATGTAAAATGAGCTGGAAGAAGAAATATCAAATCATTCTAGTATCTTTACCAAGAAAACTTGAAAATGGGGTAATGAAGAGTGGAATACAACTGAAATAACGGAATAACAACTACTAAAATAAACTGGCAGGATCTTTACTGCCTGATTCCTCCCACTGTAATTCTTTCCCTCCTCTTCTCTTTCTTCTTCCCCCTTCTCCCTTAGTTCTAAAGGACTCTTTCATATCTATATCAGAGCTGCAGAAAAAAGATAGTACCTGAGCCTGGTAACTTATTGGGAAGGGGCAGACATAAAGGAAGGAGTTACAGAATTATATAGGTCCAGAATCTTAGAGTTGGAAGCAATCTCAGACTTTATCTATTCTGACTCATTCCCATGTCTTTATGAGTTAATTATAAACAGGGGAAGAGATGAATTTCTAATGGTGGATTCTCAGACATTGTAATGCCTGGGTGGGGGAAAATTTTTTGGATGGGTATGTGGATGTGTTTTTATGTCCTTGAATCACACCAGATGGACAAGCACTTATTCTGCCTATGGGGCACTCTGCCATACTGGTAGAGGTGGTGATATCACTATCCACTTGGCCTTTTGAAATAGCTTTACAGCTATTGTTGAGCTTCAAATTTCTTCATTTCCAATCTGCCCTTCATGTTGGAGCCTCTGCACAGAACTTTACTGCCATTTTATTGCTCAAAAATTATCAATAACTCCCGATTACCTCCAAAATGAAGGTTGAACTCCTTGGTCTACAATGTGTAGCTCTCTATAGTGTGGTGCTACTCCTGTCTTTTCAAGCTTATCTCATATTACTTCCCTTCCTCCAGCCAAATTGAATTATTTTCTGTTCCCCAAGTGGCCATGCGCTTTTCACTTCCTTGCCTTTGCTCACATACTACTCCTTCTAACCTGTAAAAATCCTTCTTCCTTTCCTTTCTTCCTCCATTCCTTTTTCCTTCCTTTTTTATTTTAAAATTTACTTTATTAAAGAAAAAATAAAAATAGAAAAGGAATACAAAACAATAAAACAAAAGAGAACATTGTCATGTGCCCAGCAGAACATCAGTGAGGATTCGAAATATATAACAACAAATTATCATTTCAAAAAAAGTATATTTATATTAGTAGAAGAAATTATATTCATGAGTATCCATTTTTCTTTACTTCCTTGTAAATTATTCTTTTATTCTCTGCTTTTATTTTCTGCTGCTTTATTGTTTTTTCCCCTTTCATTCCCCCCAAGCAGGCTATTTATATATATGTATGTGTATACACACACACACACACACACACACACACACACACACACACGTTATCTCCCCATGCATGTCTTTCCTATGCCTGCTGACTTTGTTTTAATTCTGCTCCCTGACTTGCCTCTTTTCTTCTTTTTTATCCATTCCCCTTTCTTCCTCCCTCCCTCCTTTCTTTCTTTCTTTCTTTCTTTCTTTCTTTCTTTCTTTCTTTCTTTCTTTCTTTCTTTCTTTCTTTCTTTCTTTCTTTCTTTCTTTCTTTCTTTCTTTCTTTCTTTCTTTCTTTCTCTCTCTCTCTCTCTCTTTCTTTCTTTCTTTCTTTCTTTCTTTCTCTCTCTCTTTCTTTCTCTCTCTCTTTCTTTCTTTCTTTCTCTCTTTCTTTCTTTCTTTCTCTTTCTCTCTCTCTTTCATTAAACTAAATGTAGCTTATGTATAGCATATAGTACGTTATATGGGAGGCACTAAACACTAAGAATACAATCCTTCCTTTCAAGCAGATCACAATCTAATGAGGAGGAAATGGGTCTTTGGAAGGGAAATTCTACTAACTTCCATTTTTAAAGCTCTTTAAAGTTGGCAAAGTACTTTTCTTTAAGAACTCTTAGATAGTACAAGTATTATCTCCATGTCAGAGGAGGTCACTCAAAGGGTGACTTGCCTAGGATCAAAGGTCTCTGAAGAACCATAGAGCCAGGCTTATAATTTTATCTGTTTTTATTACAAATCTGAAAATTTTTTCTTTCCATTCATTCCTTTGTCAAGATTCCCTGTCCCTGAGAACAAGACAGGAAATAGAAAGGGATAAAAAGAAAGGGGAGCAGATGGGATGGGGTCCTTACTCTCAGGAAGCTTAATATCTAGGAAGAAAATCAAGACCATCACAAATAGCAATAACAGAAAAATAGACTACAGATTATGTCAGAGAATTGCAGACAAAATATACCGACCTTTCACAGAAAAGATGAGGTCATTCTGCTACAGGACTGAGTAAGTAGGTCATTCAATCAATCAATCAGCAGGTATTTATTGAGTCCAGTTTTGTGTGGGCTACAAGGAGAAATAGAATTCATTCCAATAATATAACAAATATAAATTTAGAAACTATTCTGGGGAGGGGGAGATAGAGAAGGGGAATGCTTGTTAACTGAAAATAAAAGAAATAATAAAAAAAAGAAACTATAGGGATATGAAAATAGATAATGATACCAATAACTGGATAATGATTCTTTCAAGGAGTGCATCATCAAACAGATGGATAGAGAAAAAGTAAGTGTGAAGGATCAGTCTTGGCTGCTAAAGGGCTATGGGAAATTAGAGAAGGGAGGTAATCCTTTTTCTTGAACAGGGGTCCTTTCAGAGAAGGGGGATACCTATTTTAGACCTCAAAGGAAGAGAGGCTTGAGATGGAGGGATGGAGAAGTCCATTGGGAGATAAGGTGAGCAAATATGGAGGAGGACAGGAGGAGAATAGAGGGCTGGAGGTTAGTAATTCAACATGACCAGAATTTGGGGAGAATAGGAAGGCAAATAGTATGACTTTAGACTGATCAGAGATTGAAGTCAGGCTATAGAAGATCTTGAAGGAGAGAATCAGAAGCATATTCCACTGAGAATGGGGAACTGTTGAAGATTTTTGAGAAGAGAAAGGACATGACTAGAGCTATGTATTAAGATTACTCTAGCACTACTTTGGGCAGCTAGGTGACACAGTAGATAGAGTGCTGAGCTTGGGGTCAGAAAGACTCATTTTTATGAATTCAAATCCAGTGTCAGTCATTTACTATCTGTGTGACCATCCTGGGCAAGGCACGTAACTATTTTTTCTCAGTATCCTCATCTGTAAAATGGGTTGGGAAAGGAAATGGCAAACTATTCCAGTATCTTTGCCATGAAAACTGCTAGGAGGGTTATGAAGAATTGGACATGGCTTAACAACAATAGATGTAAGGTGGTTTGGGAGGGAAAACACTGGCAGTTGAGGAAATCAGAATTGTTACTTACCTAGGGACACACAGCTAGTAAGGATCTGAGGTTATATTTGAACTCCGATCTTCCTATGTTCAAGTCCAGGACTCTCTGTATTGACTAGATAGCTTTTACAATCCCTTCCAGCTCTAAATCTATGGATCTTGTGAATCATGTACAAGGGGGTAATAATTGAACCAGAGATAGCTAGGTGGCCAAGCAAATAAAGTGATGGGTCTGGAGGCAGGAAGAACCTGAGTTCAAATCTGGCCTTAGACTCTTATTAGTTTTTTGACTCTGGTTGAGTCACTTTTAAAATCTGTTTGCTTTATTCCACTGTAGAAAAACATGGCAAATCAGTTCATTATCTCTGCCAAGAAAACATCACAGATAGTATTGGTGTGCTATAGGTTGTGGGATAATGAAAAGTCATACATGACTGAATAACTGAACAACAGTGGCAGTAACTGAACTTTTGGGAATGTGTGAGATTCTGAAGGGAGAGATTGTAGAATGAAAAGACCCCTGAGCAGATCCCTGATTAGATAGATACTCTATGCTAAGGCCAGTGGAGGACAATGAACCAATAAAGGAGAATGAGAAGGGGCAGTCAGGCAGGTGGGAGCAGAGCCAGGAAAGATCATTGTCACTGAAGTCAAGGGAGGAGAGAATAATTAGGAAGAGGAGGTGATTGACAAAAGTTATAGAAAAGATAAGAAGGATGAAGATGGGAAAGACTCATCAGATACCTTGGAGAGATCTATTTCATTATGTGACCTGGTCACACCCTCAAAAGAGCTTTTTTGGCCCAGATGGGGAGCCAGGATAGCTTATGGAAAAGTTCAGTAATAAGAAAAAGGTTCAAGAGAAATACAACATATAAGATAAACTCATGTGTGTGTTGGGGGGGATACCAAATGAGCCATTGACTAACAGTGCTCACAGAATGTGAGAATTGGAAGAAGCCTTAGAATTGATCTCATCCAGCTCTCTCATTTTATAGAGTAAGAGAATGGAAAGGGCTTGTCCAACGCCACATGGGCAATGAATGACAAAGCTGGGAGTTGAGTTCTGATCTTCTGATTTCAAGTTTTCTTTCCATTGTATAACACTGTCCTTAGATAGACCAGGATGGAATAGTCTTAGAGGGGAAGAAGGAGAGAAAGAGAGAGACAGGCAGACAGACAGATAGACACAGATACATACAGAGAAAGAGAGACACAGAGAGTGGAGAGACAGAAATGTCCAGAAACAGAAAGGAGAGATGGAGAGAGACAAGAGAGGGAGGGACGAGAGTTTATAATGTGGGGAAGGGCTAAAGGATGGAGGAGTATCATTTGTACTCACTTTTGCTTTTGAAATGCATTCTCCTTCTTCCTCTTCCTTTTAGTGCAGAAACATGATTCCATTAGCAATAGGAATTCCTGGTGAGGTAGCTCCATTTGCCAATGTAGATCGGCAGCTGCTCTTCAATTTTGGTCTTAGAGCAGTCTGGGGGATGCTGCAAGGTTAAACATCTTGTCTAGGGCCAAACAACCACTAGGGTTCGGGAGTGGGATTTGAACCCAGGTCTTTATGATTCTGAGTCTAATTCTTTCTCTGTCAAACTTCACTGCCTATCCCTGTTCGTTAAAAAAACAAACAAAACACTCCACCACTTCTTCTATAAAGTCTTCCCTGAGAAACCAGGTGGCCTAATGTAGAGAATGTTAGTCTTGTGTTCAGGCTTCAAATTCTGCTTCTGGAACATCCTCCCTCAGTTTCAGTTTCCTCATTTGTAAAATGGGAACAATAATAATATCTATGTCACTTAATTCAAAATTGTTGTAAGGCTTTAAGTGATATAATGTGTGTAAGTTTTATTTCAAGGTTTTAGAAGCTATGTAAATGTCAGTTATTATTTTCTTCCAATCTCTCTCATTCTTCACTCAACCTTTATCCTGGCCCCCCTCATATACTTATGTGTTATGAGGTATCATAGTAACCTGAATTTGTCTTATCCCTTTATTCAACTGAACTTCATGAGGGAAGAAACTGTGTTTATTTATATTTTCTAAATATATGCAAAAATAGTTTTCAATATTAACTCTTGCAAAATCTTGCATTCCATATTTTCCTCCTCTCTTACCACTCCTTTCCCCCAGATAGTATGTAATCCAATATAGATTAAGGTTTTCTTTTTTTTTTTTCCCCCTGAGTCTGGGGTTAAGTGACTTGCCCAGGGTCACACAGCTAGGAAATGTTAAGTGTCTGAGACCAGATTTGAACTGGGGTCCTCCTGAATTCAGGGCTGATGCTCTATCCACTGCACCACCTAGCTGCCCCATCCAATATAGATTAAACATGTGCAATTCTTCTATACATATTTCCATATTTATTGTGCTACACAAGAAAAATCAGATAAAAAAAAGTGAGAAAGAAAACAAAATGCAAGCAAACAACAACAAAAAGTGAAAATACTATACTATGATTCACATTCAGTTCCCACAATTCTCTCTCTGGGTACAGATGGCTCTCTCCATCACAAGACCATTAGAACTGGCTTCAATCATCTCATTGTTGAAAAGAGACACATCCATCAGAATTGATCATTGTATAATCTTCCTGTTACTGTGTACAATAATTTCTTGGTTCTGCTCATTTCACTTAGCATCATTTAATGTAAGTCTATTCAGGCCTCTCTGAAATAATTTTGCTGATAGTTTCTTATAGAGCAATAATATTCCATAACATTCATGCCATAATTTATTCAGCCATTCTCCAACTGATGGGCATATATCTACTCAGCTTCTAATTTCTTGCCCCTATAAAAAGGGCTGCCACAAACATTTTTGCACATATGGGTCCCTTTCCCTTCTTTATGATCTTTTTAGGATATAGACTCAGTAGGCACACTGCTAAATCAAAGGGTATACGCAATTTGATAGTCCTTTGGACACTATTCCAAATTGCTCTCCAGAATGGTTGAAACTCCACCAACAATGTATTATTAGTGTCTCAGTTTTCACACATCCCCTCCAATTTACATCATTATCTTTTCCTGCCAATCTCAGAAGTGTGTAGTAGCTTCTCAGAGTTGTCTTAATTTGGATTTCTCTGATCAATAGTGATTTAGAATAGCTTTTCATATAACTAGAAATTGTTTAAATTTCTTCATCTACATATTGTCTGTCCATATCCTTTTTTTAACCATTTATCAACTGGAGAATGGCTTGAATTCTTATAAATTTAAGTTAACTTTCTATATATTTTAGAAATTAGGCCTTTATTCGAGCCCTTGAATGTAAAAACGTTTTCCCAATTTATTGCTTTCCATTTTATCTAGTCTGCATTAGTTTTTCCAAAGACTTTTTAATTTAATATAATCAAAATTATTTGTTTTGTATTCTATAATGTATTCCAGTTCTTCTTTGGCCACAAATTTTTTCCATTCCACAGATCTGAGAAGTAGACTATCTTTTGTTCTTCTAATTTGCTTTATGTCTAAATCATGAACCCATTTCAACCTTATCTTGGTATAGAGTGTTAGGTATGGGTTAATGCCAAGTTTCTGCCATACTAATTTCCAATTTTCCCAACAATTTTTGTCAAATAGTGAGTTCTTATTCCCGAAGCTGGGGCCTTTGGGTTTATCAAACATCAGATTACTATTGTAATTGACTATTGTATCTTGTGAATCTAACCTATTCCACTGCTGATCATTTCTTGTAGAACAATAATATTCCATAACATTCATATACCATAACTTATTCAGCCATTCTCCAGTTGATGGGCATCTGCCCATTTTCCAGTTCATTGCCACTTCAAAAAGGGCTATTACAAACATTTTGGCACATGTAGGTCCTTTTCCATTTATTATGATCTCTTATGATCTGTATCCCATAGAGACACTGTGGGATGAAAGGGTAATGTATGGTTTATTAACTCTTTGGGCATAGTTCCAAATTACTCTTCAGAATGGTTAGATCAGTTCACAATTCCACCAACAATGTATTGGTGTCACACTTTTTCCATATCCCTTCTAATATTTATGATTACCTTTTCCTGTCATCTTAGCCAATTGGAGAAGTGTGTAGTAGCATCTCAGAGTTGTCTTAATTTGCATTTCTATAATCAATAGTGATATAGAGTATTTTTTTTCATATGACTAGAAATGGCTTTAATTTTTCTTTTGAAAATTGTCTGTTCATATGCTTTGACCCTTTATCAATTGGAGAATGGCTTGTATATTCTTATAAATTTGAGTGAATTCTCTATATATTTTAGAAATGAGGCCTTTATCAGAACTCTTGCATGTAAATTTTTTTTCCCAGAAACTATGTTTTATCTGAACTTCTTATCTCCCCAATACCTGGTGGTTGTAGATAGTTGACATCTAATAAATGCTTGATGCATAAATAAATGATAAGTCAGGGTTCTATGTTAAAATTCTGACTTGTCATTGACTCAATGGAGTAGAGAGGCACCTTTGGATTTCTGTTTTCTGTTAGTTCTTTTATTCAATAGAGCTATTAGACATTGATAGTGAGTGCTAGGCATTGACAGCTGAGTAGTTCTACTTGCCTTCTTCACTTCACTCACATGGTTTCACTGCCCTTGTTCAGGCCTTTGTCACCTCTAACTTGGACAACTGCAGCTGTCTTCTGGTCTCCATGGTTTTTCATCTTTGATCCAGTATGTGAATAGCTGTTAAAACAATATTCTTAAGATATAGGTTCCCAAATATTCAGTACCTCTCTATTGCTTTTGGGAGAAAATATCAGCTCTTTAGCCAGGTTAACTTATTTATTTATTAAATAGCATTTTATTTTTCTAAATACATGCAAAGATAGTTTTCAGCATTCACTTTTGTAAAACCTTGTGTTTCAAATTTTTCTTCCCTCTATCCCTGCCTTTCTTCTTCCTAAGATAGCAAGCAATCCAATATAGGTTAAAGATGTGCAATTCTTCTAGACATATTTCCATATTCATCATGTTGTGCAAGAAAAATCAGATCAAAAGGGAAAAAGCATAACAAAGGGGAAAAAAACCAAGCAAACAACAACAACAACAAAGTGAAAATACTATGCTTTGATCCACATTCCAGTCTTCATAATTCTTTCTCTGAATGGGGATAGCATTGCTCCATTTCAAGTCTATTTGAAATTTCTTTGAATCATGTCATTGTTGAAAAGAATCACACTGTTTGATTATCACATAATCTTGTTGTTATTGTGTACAATGTTCTCTTGGTTCTGCTCACTTCACTCAGCATCAATTCATGAGTGTCTTTTCAGACTTTTCTGAAATCAACTTGCTCATCATTTCTTATAGAACAATAATATTCCATTATATATATACCATAACTTATTCAGGCATTCTCCAATTGCTGGGCATCCACTCTATTTCTGGTTCCTTGCCCTTAGAAAAAGGGTTACTATAAACATTTTTGCATGTTAGCCTGCCTTTTAAAACCATATATAATTTTGCTTAAACATAACTTTTGTGACATCTCACATAATTCTCCATAATATGCTGTCTCAGACAAATTGGCTTTTGCATAGGCGGTCTCTCCCATGCCTGGAACCCACTCATTTCCTACTGCAGCCTCTTAGTCTTCCTTTAAGGGTTAGGCCAGATATTACTTCATACTAGAAACTTTCTCCCCTTTTGTACTGGAAGGGACTTTAGAAGCCATCTGGGTCAGCTTCTTCATTTTACATGATGAAGAACTAAGGCCCAACATCACATAGCTAGTATCTGAAACAGAATTTGAACCCAGGTCTTTCTGACTTCAATTTCATACTCCTGTCTACTAAGATAGAGTGATATTAAACAATATCGCCTCCTATCATTCTTCTGTCCCAACCCCAGTTAGTGCTTGTTCCTTACTCATGTTGTGCTCAGTCATGTCTATCAGTGCATGAGGTTTTCTTGGCAAAGATACTGGAATAGTTTGCCATTTTCCTCTCCTTGTTGAAATATATATATATATATATATATATATATATATATATATATATATATATATGTAATTTTTTTTTCTTTCCCATTTACCTTTTTTGGTGCTTCTCTTCTTTATTTGAAAGCTGAATTTTTTTGTCTGGCATTGATCTTTTCATTTGCATTTTCTTCTCCAATATGTCCCCATTTTACAGATGAGGGATGAGGCAATTAGGGATTAATGATTTTCCCAAGGTCACACAGTTGATAAGGATCTGAGGTGGGATTTGAACTCCAATTACAGGCTATTCAGAGCGCTATCCTCCGCTCTATCAGCTGCCCAGCTCCCTTCCTTTGTCTCCTGTCTCTACTCTAAGTAGCTTCATCTTAGTGTTCTGGGAGGGTGGGGAGGCTGGCTCTGCTGAGAAGGAGATGCTTATAAGCTCCCTGGAGTTGGACACCAGCAGCTGTGTGCCAGACATGTTGCTGCTGCCCTTGCTGGTGTCATTCCTATCTCAAGTGTTAAACAGGCACTTAGTGGGTGATGGATTTACATTATGCCAGCTAACACTCAGCAAGGGGCTGGCCAGTCCCTGTAATTTGTTGGCTCTGTCACTACAGAGGCAGGCAAGGTCAGTAATGAGGAGAATGAAAGCTTAATTACTGGGGGCATCGCTTCACTCCCCCCCCTCAGTCCTAGCTTCTGGCAAGGTCTCTAGGATCTTTCATGAAACTATAGTCTTCTCTGGGGAAGAAGCAGTTTTTATCAGCCACCCTTACTCCAGCTCAAATTGGGGATGGAGAAGGATAGCCTACAGCTGTATTGTTCAGCCATTTTTCAATTGTGTCTGACTCTTCCTGTGGTCAGGAAGAGTCAGACATGACTGAAAAGCAACTGAACAACATTATAACATCCTAAATAAATAGTCCTCTAGTTTTTTTCCCCAAAGCTTTCCAGTGATGAGGAGCTTACTATTTCTTTCAGTAGCCTATGCCACTTTTCGACAGCTCTGTTAGAAAGTTATTCATTACTCTCACATTAAATCTGTTTCTGCAAATTCCCCCCACTACTAATTCTTCCTCCCGGGATCAAAGAGACCAAACTATGTTTCTTTTCCCCAGTACAGATCTTCATCTAGTTGAAGATAGCTATAATGGTTTCTTCTGTTTTCTTGTTTTTCTTCTTCAGCTCTGCTTTCTTCTTCCTCTTCTCTTTCCTCAGAAAGATGAATTCTTATAGCATTCTGTTGGGATTTCTTCTTTGCTTTTCAAACATTCTAGCTTGTATTTGGAGTTAGGGAACCTAAGTTTAAATGGTATTTCTGCTACTTCTGTGATCCTTGAATAGATCTAGGTCTAGAGCAATAGAATAGGTCTAGAGCAAGAAGGACCTCAGGTGTAAAGTGGTCTAAAGTCTTTTTTTTTTTTTTTTTTTAATAAATTAGGAAACTGAGGCCCAGGAAAGTGATTAGCCAGGATCACACAGATAGTGAATGGCAGAGCCAGGATCTCTGAGGCTGTTTCCTACTCTAACATCCTATAGCTCTAAAATCTACCTGGTGTTCACCCACATAGACATCAGTTCTCCCCAAACACTGGGAGAAAACTAGGACACAGAAATATTTATGGGTAGCCAGGGGTATGAAACAAGAGGTGTGACTATTGTGGCAACTGACAGGCTATCCACAACCCCCACCCCAATTTCAGCCTCATTGGTCAGGGCCAAGGCCCCATCCCTCAGGGCAACACTCCATCTCCCACAGACGGTGCTCCCCATCTTGGGGTGCAACACAAGAAATCTGACTTGGCTATGTGAGTGGAGTGCTGCTTCCAATCCTTCATTCAGGTACTGAGAGGAAAATGTGGAAGCCAGAAGGAATCTCAGAAGTCATCTAGACCAATATCCTCATTTTACAGCTGAGGAGACTGAGGCTCATGGAATTTATCACACATAGTAAGCAGGTTATATTGCATTGTGGTATATTTGTGTGGAGTCATCTGTAAATTATCTCCCTGCCTTGAGCTCTTCTGAAGCTAGAGTCCTAGACTGCTAGGGGCACACAAATTCTTTGCCTTTCTTTGTATTTCTAGTGGTTTAGCAAAAAGCCTGGAACACATTTTTGTTTTGTTGCTCAATTATTTTCAGTTACAACTCTTTATGACCCCATTTTGGTAGAGATCCTGAAGTCATTTACCATTTCCTTCTCATTTCCAGCTCATTATACAAATGAGGAAACTAAGGCAAATGGGGTTAAGTGATTTGTTCAGAGCCATTCAACTAGTGTTTGAAGACATTTGAGCTCACTCCAGGCATGGTGCCCTATGCACTATGGCATCACCTAGCTGCCCTTTGTATTGTTGTAGAATGCATTAAAGTCCTGCCTTCTATAAAAAGGCTTTCCTGTTCCTCTTTGATTCTAGTGCCTTTCCTCTATGAGTTTCTCCCATATCTTATTTGTAATAATTATTTTCAGGTTTTCTCCCCCAATGGAATGTGAGCTCTTTGAGAGCAGAGATTGTCTTTGATTGCCTCAAAAAAGGAAGAAAATTTTAAAAAGAGAGAGAGAAAAGAGGAGAAGAGATGAAAGGAGTAGAAAAGAAGGTAAAAAATTAGAAGAAGAGAGGAATTGGGGAGAGAGTGTGGTCTCAGGCTACACAGGGAGGGGCCTCCAATGAAGGGACCAGTGAGGCAGAGCTGTTCCTGCGGGCCCTGTGAGTTCCTCTTGTGGTAACAGCCAAGAGCTGAAGTCCTAGCAGCTGGAAGGGGGTTTTATGGGAGTCCTGAAGTGTTAGGAAATGTTAAGTGCTTTATAAGTACTTTGATTATTTTAAATTGCTTAAGTGGTTTTCTAAGATGGTCGTAACATATCCTGGTGACACAGACACATAATCAATTAGGAAAGTACAACAAACCAAATGAGAGTAAAGCAGTCTTTCCCCCTCTCCACTGCGGGCCCCCTCTTCCCTCCATATTTGGGTGTTATCATCCAGCAGAGTTGGGATTTGCTGAAGGATGCTGAAGAGGGGGAGACCAACCTGGTTAAGAAGCCTTGACCTTGGGGAAGCTGATTGGGCAACAGATCCTGACCCTAGAGAGTGGCTCAGAATAAACCACAGGCCCAGTACTGGAGAAGGGCAAAGAAAGAGGGGAAGGATGGGGAGTTCTAAGTGGAAATGAGGGAATTTTGCCTCTTTGATCTACCTTCTCTGAGACACTGTGAGAAGTGTCAGCCAGGATCCTGGGCATGAAGCAGAGAAGCTTGGAAAGGGCTGTACAATTAAATGCAGGTGAGAAACAGAGAAAACAATCCACTTGGAAGCACCTCAAGGATCTTACAGGAAGAAACTGTCTCTTAGAAGTCAGCATCTTTGCTTCCTCTTTGAGGTAGTCTGTTTTTCAGTTTAACTGAGCCACTTATAGGAATGAATCCTGTGGTTTAGAGATGGAAGGCATTGTAAAAACAAAACCATCTAGTTTAACCTTTATTTTAAAGATGGGGAAACTGAGGCTCAAAGAGTAAAATAATATGCTCAGAGTCACCCACTTAATTGGGTCTTGAGCCTATAGCCACTAAATGTAGTGATCTTTCCCTTCACACTGCCTCTCATTCTCATGTTGCACTAATTAATTAATTCACCTATTTATTTATTAATTCTGAATATTTGCTTTGCACTATGCATCCTGGAAGGTACTGAGTTTTATGTATAACTAAAACATAACCTCTGCCCTCCTAAGAACTTATAGTCTAATTCCAGTGATGATGTATCTACATAGATAAAAATGAATGCAAGACAAATATAAAAACTGTCCAAATCCAGGGACTCAGATAATGAATAACTCACTTCCATCCCACAAGTGCAAGAATTTGGGAAGGCTTTCCAGAAGAAATACCATTTGAATTAGACGTTGAATGGTGGGTAAGAATGTTGCTAGGAAGATACTGGGTCAACGAAGAAGGCATTCCAAGTATAAAAAGCCATGGGAGGACCATGAGGATGGAGTTATAAGAGCATAGGATGCTCTCCAGTTTTGCTCAAGTGTCAATGGCAAGAAATATTACTTGACTGGAGTCGAATTGGCAGCTTGGGTAAAGCAGCTGTGTGAGGTCAGCCTGGAGAGAGACTTTGGATATAGATTGCACAAGGCCTCAAATGGTAGGTTAAAGAGATTGGTAATGAGGAGACCTAGTGAGTCTGGTCCAGAGCTAGAACTGGGATTCAGATCCCCAGATTCCCTGTCTGAAGCTCTTTCCACTACATCCCATTACTTTTCCCTGCTGGGCTTTCTTCTTGGATATATTATGAATCCCAATGACCTTTGCATAATGACCCTCTTAGTTTGGTGCTAGCTGTGGATGAATTTAGTGAATAAGCACTACAGCTTCTGGTGGGAGCCCCAGGGCAGAGCCTGGGATGTAACTCATTTCCTGGAAGAGGACAGGCTAACTCTATCTGCCGGAGCGAGGCTTGAACTTCTGGGACATTCATGAAAGTTATTTGGGGACAAGCTTGGTCACTGCACTCCTGTGGTGCAGGCGACACTGGAGAGCCTGGGCTGCATCGATCTGTCATTGTGTCTGATGGGGGACTGAGAAGGGCCTTGGTGTCAGTGACAGTTGATTGCTCTAAGTAGTGTTTGCCAAACTGGAGCCCGGGGTCCCTGGGGAGCTCTTGGGACCAGGGGTAACCTTTCTGGCAGGATCTTGCCAGCCCTGGCCCTGGTCCTGACTCTGTATCTGGCATTCCCTGTCTCTTATCTTTCTCTGCCTCTGGTCTCATTCATTCATGCATTCATCAAAACTTTATTAACCTTATTATTATGTGCAAAGCTGTGCTTGGATAGTAGACAACTCTTTCCCCCTGTTCTCCAATCCACCTGTTCTCTTCACTTATTATGTAGGGTATCTTGATAAGAAAGATACTGAAAGCAGTGCCTCATGGTAGAAAGTATGTTAGAGTTAGGAATCTGAGCTTAAACTTACTTCTGACTTAGCGGATTGATTCTGGGTGAGCTGTTTCCCTTTTTTGTAAAATGGAATTTTTATTCCTGTCCTTGAGAGGTACTGTGATAATTCGGAAGTTAGGGGTTAGGAAAACCTGGATTCATATCTTGACTCTGACATATGCCGGTCCCTGTGACCACTGGTGAAGAACTTGACCACTCAGTTACCCAGGAGCTAAAACTAGAAGCTACAAACCAGTTGTTGATCTGCATCTGCAGAAGGAATGTCCATACTTGGAGTTCCTTATTCTTATGAAATTCAAGTATAAATAAAAGGAAGAACAAAAATTTTAAAAAAAAAAAGTGTTTTGACATTCTCTCCTTTGAGGACTAGTTGTTGTGGGGAAAGCACTTTGTTAAAACGCTCTTAATAAATGAGTTGCTATTATTATTAGGATCATTTAAGCAGAGGAATGAAAAAGATAAATTTTAGTTTCTACGGCTGCATTTATACAGTTGAAAAGGACCTGAATAGGTCCTTGATTTCTAAGGACTTACCACAGACCTGTCTTCAATTTTCCCTAGTTTGACTTTCTCTAGTACTGCTTTCCAACATATACCTTCTAGTCCAGTCACGGGTCTCCTTGGTATTTTCATTCTCATCCCCAGGCTGTACCCATCTCTGTCTTTACTCTCTATGTTCATAGGTTCCCTAGAGCTGGAAGGGACCTCAAAGACCATCTTGTTCAGTTCTTTTATTTTTACAGAGGGTAAAACTGAGGCCCACAAATGAGTGGCAATTTGCCTTAAAGTCAATAGAGAGTAAGTGGAAGAGTAGAGATTTGAACAAGTCTTTTGACTTAGAACCCAATGCTCTTTCTATTATTCTTATTATACTGAATTGACTGCCTTTCAGTATTCTTCAGTAAAATGAGGTGACAGGATGACCTCTTAAAGTCTCTTCCAGCTTTAACATTCTATGCTTTCTTTTCTCCTCCAGGAAGCCTTCTTTGACTACCCACTGTGTCTCATTTCTATTGCACACTATTATTGCACACTAATCTCTTATCAGAACTCCTGCACTTGTGGTCTGTACTAGACTCTACTACTATTCTACTCTCATTTTACAGTTGAGGCAAATGGAGCTCAGAGAGGCAAGTGTCTTGCCCAGGGTCACAGAGTGAGTTAGAGGCAGAGCTTGGACACATCTCAAAAATTCATAGAAAATCAAAAACAGAAGGGACCTTTGAGATCACTAAGCTAAACTTCTTAATTTACAGGAGAGCCTGAGCCCTAGCAAAAGGAATGTCACACATGAGAACTTGAATCCAGGGCTCGTGATTTCAGCATAAGCTGGCTCCTAAGTGTGTACGGTAAAAATGCTCAATAAGTATTTGTTGAGTGGAAGGGTATGGGTTTATTTAGAATATAATTCCTGGTCCTAAAAACAGTAGGGTATGTGGCCTAATGGATACAATGTGTACTGGTTTCTGGATTGACCCTGGCATTCCCTGCTTCTCCTTTGAGTTTTAGAACTCTGGCTCTGTCAGAGAAGTGAATGGAACCACAATTCTGAGTGAATTTGCTTCTGTAGGATAGAGACTTAGAGTCGGTGAAAGACCTTTTTTTTTTTTTTTTTTTTTAAAGACTCTTGGTTTCAATTCAATAATTTTAGAATATTCATTGTTTTGGTTCTATCTTTTTACTGTTTCATTCATTCATTCATTCCTGGCTCTTGGCTCCATGAAAGAAGGGATTGTGTCTTATTTAAATATCATCTCTCTTCTAGCACTTAGAGTTGTTGTGCACATATCAGGTATCCAAAAAAAGTTTGTTCAGTGACTGAATAGAGGAGTTCTTTGAAAAATTGTTTTTTGGGCATTTCCTGTGCCAAGTTAAGATTTGATTTGTAATTGTATTATTTGAATAAAAATATAGCTAATTATATATCGTATAATTTTCACAACTCTGTGAGCTGGGTAATAATATTCCCATTTTACAAATAAGGAAACAAAGGCTTAGAGAAGTTGTTGAACTTTCCATAGCCACACAATTAAAGATGGATTTTGAACCCAAATTTCTCTTTTCTCCTAGCCCAACAATTTTTAAAATCTCGAATACAACTGGTATTTGGTATGGTTTACAGTTTAGTATCTATTCTTAAGCATTTTGTAAATTACAAAGCAGATTATCTTCCTAGAACACAGGCTTTTGTAAAATGTGAAGGAAAGCCTTATCACCTGAGGAGGGGACAACCTTTTGGTGATGAATCTCTTTGTATGTGAGCTGGTCCTTAAAGGACAGATTTACAAAGCTTTTATATCCTAGTAGATTTGCTCTATCTATGCTTCCTAGCCTAGTTTTCAAGGGCATGAATTCTTTGCTTGGGCATCATGAGGCATTGGAAGGATGCTTTAGTGAGGGATGAAGTTCAATTAAAAAGAGAAAAAAAATTGAATTTAGTCCTGATTTCAATAAAGGATTCAACTAATAAATCAACAAGTATTAAGTGCCTACTATGTACCAGGCTCTGAGTCTTTTTATGGTGTTTGCTACCTGGGTGTGTTTAAAGGCAGTGTAGTACAGAAAAGGCAACATGGGAGCGCTGAGGTTTCCTGGTTCTGCCAGCTAATCAGCTGTTCAACTTTGGGTGAGTTATTTTTCCTCTCTGGGCCTTAATTTCCTGCTCTGTAACCTAAGAGCATTAGATCCCTTTCCACCCTCCGTACATTCTACATTCTCTGATTCTAGGTCCCTGCTAATGGGATTCTCTTGTCTCTTTGGAATGTGAGGTTGGGAGAAAGAAGTACTAAGAAGATATAACATTCCCTAGCACAGCCTGGGGAAGAGAGTGCAAAGCACCATAAGTATATCTGAGGAAGAACATGGTAAGAAAAGTGCTGTGGAAGGCCATAAGGTTAGAGAACATGTGTTGAGTCTTGGCTTTGACAAAGTCTTTGCCTTTTGGTTAACTTTGTGATCCTGACAAACCATTTCCACTCTCCAAACTTCATCTTTTCCATCTGTAAAATGGGAATTATAATAATTATGTACTGCCTAACTCATAAGACTTCTGTGGAGGAGGGAATTTTGTAAACTTTACAAAAATAGGGAATGTGAGCTATTGTTACCTTATTTTGGTGCAGTGTTTTTAAATAAAAAAAAACTTTGATAGTTAAAAGGCTCACAGTCTTGTTTGATTTGAATCAGTCTCTAAACTGAATCTGAGGGCAATTCTGAACAAACTGTTCTTAAACCTCTTTTGATAGTGGCAGCTTTATGGAAATATATTCCTCACTTTCCAAAGGGATTCACAAGAATTCACATATGTGTCTCAGTATATTTGTTTGGTAAAGAATTCCACTCACTTTGTGTGGGCTCATATTCTTGCAGCCTTATTAATTTGTATTAAACCATGTATTAAACATACATGGATGACAAAGGCTAAGGTTCTTTAAAATCTTTCTCTGATGTCTTTTGCTGGTATGAAGGGGATGCTGAATTCTCAAAGACTGTGCCAGTAGAACACAAGGTTGAAAGCCTTTGAGTTTGGGCCAGTGATGGGCGGGAGGACCGTTGGAAGATCAGCCAGCTAAGTGCTCATTACTAGAGGGTTGGACAACACGTGATGAATTATTTTCAGCCACAGTAACTCAGGAAGACTGCCCACTAAGGTGAAGTGGGGGGGTGGGGGGGATTGTGGTCTGAATCAGTTTGTATATGTAGAGGAAGAATCCACACTGATGAAATCAGATATCTTTGAAGGTTTGAAGTATTTGTTTACTTAAAAAAGTGACGCTTTCTACCTGAAGGGGAGAGTGATTTGACAGGAATGCCTTAGGGGGATGAGAGGTGGGAAGTGGGAGGTACCTTCTTAATTAGCCCAAAATTCCAGAGAAAGACAGGTGCTTAGGTGATTTTGGGAAGGGGGAGGAGGATAGAAAGGTGGACTTGCCAGGTGGAAAGTGGGAGGCAGTACCAGGTGTCCTGGACTGCATAGTGTGGAGGCAGAAGTGGGATCCAGGGACAAGGGGGCTCAGAACAGGTGTGATTGGCTGAACCAGAGGGATCAGAAGAGTAGAGGAGGATGTGTTTTTTTCACCATTTGGATTTAAATCATTCCAGGAACCCAATGGATGTTTGGAAACCAATTTGAGTGATTTAAATTGAATGAGGGTTGGGCAAAAAGGAAGAATTGGAGAAAGAAAAGATGGTGGACAGGGCAAAAAAGAGAATGGGGAAGAAGACTAGATTGGGTGGACCTATATTATATTATTTGGGTACTGCCCAGCCATGATCTAAGAATACTTAGACATATCATTTTCCTTCTTTGGATCTCAGTTTCCTGCTCTGTAAATGGCAGGGTAGGTTTAGATGATCTCTAAGGTCCTTTCCAGACTTTGCAGTTTCTGAGTATTAGAGAAGGTGGCATCCACTACCATGTTCGGGACTGAAAGGTGAGCTGGGTGGTGGGAGTTGGCTGGGAACATTCTTGCTGTCATTGCAGTTTGCAAATCTGATTTGGCACATGGCTTATCTAATGAGCCATTAGAGAAAGCTCTCACCTGAGTACCATGAACTCAAAGAGCTCTGATATTCCTATACTTTCTCAGTTCCCATGTTTTCTCATCCTGAATTGGAGACTTAGTATCAAGGGCTTTCTATTTAGCATGGAGGGTGTAATTTATTTTAATTAGTAATTAAAATTATATAGTATAATCATAAATTAGTGATAAACTTATCTGTACCATTTTTGGTATTTCAAAAACTCTCAAAATTTTAATGTCATTTAATTTTTATATCCTTGGAAGGTAGACAGGACTGGAATTATTGTTCACATTTTATAAATAAAGAAACGGCATCTAGCAAGCTGAAATGACTTGTCCTAAGTTAACTCAATTAAAAAAAATATGTATTAAATACAGACTAAGAGCAAGACATGAATGAATGGGTAGAAATAGAACTGGTCTCAGAAGACTAAATTTAAATCCTGCCTCTGATGTGTACATTAGCTATGAGCTGGGGCAAGTCATTTACCTTCATAGTAATATAGGTAACTCTCTTAATTAAGAGTTAAATACAAAATTATACCAGGGAGAGTGAGATAAGTACAAAAGAGACTGGACTTCTGATTTCAATATTTTAAGAAACTCCT
Source organism: Sminthopsis crassicaudata (assembly GCF_048593235.1). Taxonomy (NCBI): domain Eukaryota; kingdom Metazoa; phylum Chordata; class Mammalia; order Dasyuromorphia; family Dasyuridae; genus Sminthopsis; species Sminthopsis crassicaudata. Next base: position 288,967,027 of record NC_133620.1, read on the forward strand.
GGATAAAGACAATTTTTTTTTTAACCAGTTAAGGTCAGTATCTGCTCTGTATTTATGTCTCTGAGGTTAAGTTAACCTGTCAGTGTTAAGTGACTTGTTCTAGGTCATACATCTGGATGCATGTATGTTCTACTGGCTTCAGGGCTATTTATTATATTACCTAATTTATCTATCAATCCAGATAAAATGTCAAAGAAAATTTAAAGGGAGATGTCTATCTTTATCATCATCTATAGAAAGACAGAGACACCAACACAGACAAATATAGAGGGACAGTGGTTCAGAAACAGAGGTATAATTTTTGTTAGGGGCAGTCAGAGAAGGCTTCATAGAGGAGGTGATACTTGTTTTGGGCCAAAGTTTCATAGGAAATCATTAGTAGATATTGGATCAGAAGCCAAGTGTCCCAAGTCTCAGACTAGAGATTGTAAGAGAAATAGGATTCCTTAAGCATAGTCCCAAGGCCTCTTGGGAAATTGAACACTCTTTCAAGCTATCGATTTACTATGTGGTCTCTTTCATATCCTGAAAAGGTTTGATGGGGCTCCCAAGAGCCTTCCCTTCCAAACTGGGGCCTAGACCATACCTGGCTGGATTCCTTGGGAGTCTGTAGCATGGTAAATCACTCTCCTTAGTCCTGAAATAAGAATCTGACTTCCAGAGGCAGCCAAAGAAGGCAGGGCTGAGGATGAGGGTGAACAAGCTATCAGCCTAGATCTCCAGCTGCTTTTGGTGGGTTCTGGGCATGTGTCCGCACAGACAAAATTGGTGCTCTTGATGTTTTAATTGAAGCCCGGAGACACTGTTGCTATCTATAGTGCACTAATAATGTATGGGATAAATAATTCAGTGGCGGATGTGTTATGCCTGCTGTCTTCCCCCACGGGGGTGGACATACTCGTGCTCCCTCCCACACATGCAAACCACTGTGCTGGGCTGGAAGCTGCTATTATGGGCTGGCAGCTTGGGTGGAGTCAAAGCTGTTGCCATTTAAACAGAGCTCCCAGCCACCTTTTGTGCCCTGATGAACACTGTAGCTCTTCTGACAGATATTCCCATGAAGGGAGGTTAACCATGGACAGAGGAGACTTGGGCCTCAATGCTGGGTGGTAGATGGCTGCTGATGAATGAGATTTAAAGGACATGTAAAGATCTGCCTCTCCTGGGATCTGTTTTCTGCTAAGCTTGAAATCCTCATCACTGGAGTCACCCTTGAAGGCACTTCTTAATGTCCGTTTAACTGGGCTAAGTAAAACATTGTATTAGTACCTGGGAGAGTGAACAGAACAGAACTGATTGACTGATCCCAATAATGCATTCACTTTTAGTGTCACCCAACAGAGAGCAGGCCCTGATGACTCTTGGTGTTCCCAGCCTTTTAGTCATGACAGCTGATACCAAAAGATTTGCAATCTTGCTCCCAGAGCCTGCTCTTCCCTTTCCAGATGTGAGTTTAGCAATGACTTCCCCTCCCCAATGCTTCTCACAGCAGTCTGTGATTCCTCTATTTTTTTCTGGATCATGCACTTAGGCCTGTATTAAGTTTATTTCTACATATTCCTTGTCTGCTTTCTACAGTAGATGGGAAGCTCCTCAAGGGCAGAAACTCTAGCTTTTCATCTGAGAACTTCTTAAGCTGAAACTACTATTCTGCATGTAAGTGCTTCATAAATTAATGTGTGTTGAATTGGACCAAACTGAATCAAATTGAAGGAGCGTGTGTGCAGGCCAACTCAAATTAACAATTCAATTAACAAAAATTTACTCGGCAATATTAGGTAACGGGCACTGTGCTAGGTACTAGAAATACACAGAAAAAAGTGACACAATCTCTGTCCTCAAACTAAGAGAACTGGGTCCCCGAGGATGCTTTGCAGAGGAGGATGTTTTCTGTATACAGTCAGGGAGGGGTTGACGCCATGTGGGAGACAAGGCACAGGAGACAGGCCCTGTGCTAGGCATGGCCCTCCTCTGTCTGCCCTATGGAGAGGTGCCAAGAAAAACAAACTATTTTCCCTATCTTACCACCATCCACTCTATTTAGGACCATGTGGCTTCAAAGACCCATAAAGTCAGGATCCCTGGAACAAATATGAAGCTGGGAGAGCGGGAACATTCTGTCAGGAGATTGATTCCATTCACTGTTACCCATATTTTTGGCAGGGCGTGGGTGACATGGGACTGCAGTAAGAGTGAATTAGGGGGCTTTCACCATTGAGCACATGACAAACCAGGCTGAAACCCACAGAGGTCCCTGTCCAGTACGGTTATAGAGCTATAATCCTGCATTTAACTTCACTAGGGACAGGAGAAAAAGAGAAAGCACATTTAATTTAATTCAGTGTTTTATCACTTGCTGGATAAATAACCTTCATTAAGATGGGAAGGTGGGGGAATGGACAGGGAGAAGTTTGATTAATTTCAAGCTGGCTTCTCATTTGTTAATTTTCTCCCTGTTCAGTGGGATTATTAAAACAAATTACGGGCCCCACTCTCCCTAGGGTGGCCATTCAGAGATAGCTTTTTCCACCTCCATGTTCCCTCAGCCCTGCCCCTCCTCTTCTCTCTCCCTCCTCCTTCCCTTTTTCCCTAATTCAGGTCTTTGCCAGGGGCTTGTTTCCTTGCTTTATGACAAACCCAATTAACTGTTCCTCTCCACCCTGGCTCCTACCCACCCCATGCCAGTCATGGTCTCCAAACCCCACCCCCCTTCCCAAAGGCTTCTTCCAGACTCACTCTTTCCCCTTATAACTCTGTAACATAATCAGATCAACAAGAATAAGAGCAAAGCAGATGGGGGGGTTGACTAGATTCTAATTCTAACCCCCATATCTCTTCAGTTGTGAATTGTAGGGTTAACCCCTCTCCAGCAGCCCAGACGCTCCTTTTGACTGGACTGAAGGCGGGGGAGGGGCTCTCCTGGTTGGATGTCAGCCACTTGCTTCCCCTTCCTTAGGCAGCTGCCAGAGTTCCAGGCCAGGATGAGTATGTGAATGAGCATAAGGACCTTCATTCATTCGGTGGTGTGTTCATTCAGCAAACATTGGGCATTAGCTACAGCAAGGCCCTATTATTTCAGGTACTTTTAGGTATTTTAGGGAGACACACAGATGAAAAATAATGATCTCTCCTTATTTATATGGCCCTTTGCAGTATGATTGTTTCTTTAATTGTAGATTCATAGGCAAAGAAGGAATAAAATAGGATTGAAGGCTATGCAACCAGAACAAGTTTGCAAAAGGGAGAAAAAAGCAGAATTATTTGCTAAATACTTATATACTATAATAAAGCCCCTCTAAGTCATCTTGAACCTTGAAGAAAATAGTTTGTAACATAGTTGTGACTAGGATTGTTGTCATCTGGGGAAAAACTTTTGAATTGGAGGATGTTGGGGTGAGTATAAGGAATTGTGTCTGCGCATAGATCCCTTCCACTGTGGGTGATGTGGCCTGTATCCTAAGGAGGCTGAGGGGATTGGGAACAAAAAAGGGAAGCCAGGAGGACTTGGTGGGGAAGGTCCAGGGCAGTAATAATACCGGATTGCGACAGGGGAACTATAAGGACAGTGACTGGGGAGAAAATTGTTTATCTCATCCTCTCAGAAGCATAGTTTTTCCCCTCGCTGTCACCACTCTAGGAAAAATCCCTGTTTGTCCCATGCTAATTATGTTAAGTCACATAGAGAAGCAGCATATCCTAGTGGATACAGAACTACCCTTGAAACTAGGAAGACCTACCTGACTCTTTGTGTTCTTGGCAAAGACACTGGAGTGATTTTCTCCAGTTTATTTTACAGATATCTGTAAGATATTTTACAGATGTGGCAAGAATAGTGATGTGACTTGCCCAGAATTGCACAATTAGTAAATGTCTGTTGTCATTTGTCCTTCATTCTAGAAAAGAACTAATGACATTAGGAGGGTGATGCCTTGACTTGCAAGTGAATTGGATTTAAGTGAGGAAATCTGGGGAATACATTTTCAATCTTTAGCTGCCTGTGATCCATACTAGCTATACAATAATGGCCCAGTCACTCTGGATTACTCCTTATGTTGCAGAGAAGGTGCTGACTTGCTTTGGCGGAGGGAATTTCTTTTCCTCCTCTGGGAGTTCCTCTACCAGTGAAACCACAACATTAGTTCCTAATCCCTTAAATCACATAGTTAATTTATGAAAATTATTCCTCAGAGGGAAACTCAGGCTAATCTCACCAGAGCCTCAAAACAGTTGTGTGGAGTAGGACTACCAGGAATTATTTCCATTTTGCAAGTAAAGAAGACGCAGAAAGGTTAAACAATGTTTTCAAGATCACAAGGGCAAAGAGGCAAGGCTGGGACATCAGCGAAACATTCTGAGGCCAATAGCATCAGATTGCTCTCCTGTGAGACCTGTGAGATGTATTAGTAGATGTTTAACAACAGGCTTTCTGGGAAAGAACAGAGATGCACGACACACTTTAAAGTTAAAACACCATTATTAACATTTTCTCTTAATCCTAGATAGTCCTGTAATAGAACAATGAGTCAAGTCCTGGCTTGTGAAGTTTTTGATTTCTGAGATGCAAATGCACCCAGTGAAAATTTAATAATTGGGCTCTCAAAATCTGGGTGTGAGTTGGCCTGTGTACATCTCTGGGTGTGACATGATCCCTATTTAAAGATTTTACATCTAAGATGACAGCAAAAACATAATAATAATAGAAGTAACCACTGTTACTTCTATTATTCACTGTTACAGGGGGCACATTCATGCCCAAGGGTAGGGAATAGCATGAACAAAAACCCAGAATGAGGATGGGATGTGATATATTAATTTTAGCTATTAGCATTAAAAGATAGCATAGTGTAATAATAGATGGGGCACTTGCCCTGGAGTCAAGACCTAGATTCAAATCTTGTCTCAGATACTTCCAAGAGATGCGATCCTGGACAAATCTCATTAACCTCTTTGCTTCTCAGCTACAGAATGCTACAGAATAAGGAGATTGGACTAAATAGGCTGTAAAAATCTTCCTGTTCTAAATCTGTGATTCTAAGGAAGGCTAGAACCAAATTGTGAGATCTCTTACCATCTGCCCTGCAATCAAATGGTCAACAGACCATGTGTTATCTCCTGGGATTAGAATGTGAGCTCCTGAGTGAGAGGTGATGATTTTTTTTTCAATTTGTATTCCCAGAATTTAGCACAATGCTCACAAAAAGTAAGCATTTAAATGCTCTTTCCTCCCTCTATTTCTTCCTTCCTTCATGCCTTCTTTCTTTCTTTCTTTCCTCTATTCTTCCCTCTCTAGTCTTTTCTCCCTTCCTGTCTCCCTTCACTCTTACCTGTCTTCCATCCTCCTCTTCCTTTCCTTTCCCTTTTTGGCTCTATTTTTTGACAATCAGCCAATCTGCTTAATGAATCCCCTACTGCTGTTTCAAAGGGAAATAAAAGGTAAGTATGTTACATCTCCCAGGAAACATGTATACATTTTAATAGGAGCCTTTTGTGGAGAATTCCTTAATCTAAACAGTGGAAATTCCAAACTTTTTGGAAAGATGATAGGGTGGAGATTTGGGGCCTGAGGCGGTGGGTGCTTCTTTTACTTAGGTCCATCTTGTTTGCATATTCCTGTGTATCTGTCTGAAAGATGGCACGTATAGTGGAGAGGGAGCCAGCCTTGGAGTCAGAAAGTCCTGGCTTCAAATTCTGCCTTGGATAGTGTGATCTTTCTGTAAGCTAGGCAACAAAGCTCTTGAAGGCTTTATGTTGTAAAGCAGATGCCAGTTATAAGAGGGAATTTTCCTGACTTTGGGTTCCATTTATCAAGGAAATCACAGATTTGCTCTTTTAAAAAATGTCTTTATAGCTTTGGTTTTTGAGTCTGGAGGCAATAGGGTGGATCAGGAGCCAGAACACCTGAATTTTGCTGATTTGTTTTACAGAACTTTTTTTCCTCTTCTCTTTTTAATTAGCTCTTACAGAGAATGGCTTTTGGCGAGAAGAGGGGAGGGAAGATTAATGTTGATGATGTAAAAACAAAAGATATCAATGAAATTTATTGTTTTTTTTCTAAAAAGGAGACCTGGCTTTGAGTCTTGACTCTATCACTTGCTAGCTTAGGTGATTTCACTACTCAGAGCTTTAGTTTCCCCATCTATAAAATGGGTACAGAAGCAGTCCTGTCTACTTATAAAGTTGTTGGGAGCTGGAACTATTATTGTGATGTGTGTTTATAACACTTGTATAAGTCACATGAGTGTGATAAGGCATGAATGATTGTATATACTTCCCCATCCCTGGATGCCTGTTTTCCTTCTTTCTAACAACTCAGATTAGCCTTGAAGCATGAGATTGGTTTAGCAAAGTCTTGATTCTGATAGCCTTTGAGGTCACTATCAATGGAATGCTTCCAGTTCTAACTTGGCTATTCTAGGACAGGATGTCAGGGCTAGTACCCACCTCCCAGGGATGAACTTAATTTAGTCCAGGGGCATGTAGCCAGAAACACTGACTCAGATTCATATAGTAAGCCAATGGTAGTCCAGTCTGATGGGGTTTTTTTCATTTTATGTTAAGAGGATTAGCTCTTAGTAAAATCAAGAAGAAAGCAAAGTCTTTGATATTGTTTTGTCTTCCTTATCTTTGCCCTTCTTATTTCTTCTTGAGTCCCCTTCTCCCTGGTGACCTTCATGGTGTCATCCTCCTGGTTCTCTCTAGGTTCCCTCACTGTGGTATCTTTCCTAGATCTTTCCTTTCTGGGCAATATTCCATGGCCCCATAGAACTAAATCTGGGGGCCCTTCTTTTTATTTCCTTTCTAAACTTACCCCCATACAGTAATTCAGTCCTTTAGGGATCTGCTCTTTATTCTGTCAAATGATGACTAGACCTATAAACTGATTGCCAATGGATAGTAATAAATTGATGGACAAATAATTTTCTGGTTTTTGAAAGAAATTGTAGAAATTATAGAATGGTAAACTTGCAGTCAATTCTCCACAAGAATCTAAAATGGATTATTGAGGGCAGGAATTTTTTTTTTTTTTTTTAATCACTGGCAAACTAGCAAATAAGGGCCTTGTATGTAAGTAAGTTATTCACTTTCTTGACAAAGATACTAGAGTAGTTTGTCAACTGAGACAAACAGGGTGAAAGGACTTGCTCAGGATCACATAAGTGTCTAATGCTGGATTTGAATTCAGGTCTTCCTGGATTCTATCCATCGAACTATCTAGCTGTACACTGTAAGAAGTAGGTGACTAAAAAATGTTGAGTTAATTTGAATTGAGTAGTTTGTTTTTAAGTGTTCACTTAAAAAAAAAAAAAAAGAGGTGATCACTGTGAGCTAGCATTGATTCATATTCAGGACAAATTATCCCAAAACTACATTACTTAATTTATTTTTTTTTTCAGCAAAGGGGTTAAACTAGTGGGCCAGAAAAATAGCCATATCTTGATTTTAGGAAAGCATTTAACAACTTCTCATAATATGCTTGTGAAGAAATTAAGTGGCGGTAGCTTGGATGATAGCACAATTAGGTGGATTTATAATTGTTTGAACAGTAATGCTCAAGGGAGTCGATTAATTACTGTTATCAAGTTAGAGGGAGGTTTCTAGAGATATGCCTAAGCCTTTGTTCTTGTCCAGGACCAATTCACCGTTTTTATCAATGACTGGAATGAAGACATAGAAGGAATGCTTATCAAATTTTCAGAGGACATAAATAGTGGAAAAAAAGATAAAGTTATGGGTGGTGATGGTACAGAAAGAGGATCTTAACAGGCAAAACCAACTCTGTGGAACTAAGAAGAGAAAAATGTAACGGAGATTGATATCAAATTCTGCATGTTGCTTAAAATCACGAATTATGAGAGTAAGATCATAAGATCAGATTTAGAGTGGAACAAGACCTAGTCTTAATTTTTTTTTTTTTTAAAACAGATGAGAATAACTGAAACTCAGAGAGCCTAATAAGTACAATTTATGGGATTAGAACTCGGGTCTGATTTTAAATTAAATACATCAATTTACATTTATTAAGCCCTGCTATATATCATGCCCTAGAAACACACACACACACACACACACACACACACACACACACACACATGCATGCAAATAAGGCATTCTCTGGTTTTCAGGGAACTTATATTCTACTAGGGGATACCACATCTTTACATATAAGTAAATGCATACACATATATAATATATATTATATAAATGACATATAAGTATACACACATTATAAAGTCACAGTGTTATATAGTATATAGTATGCTCATAATTGGGGAAGAATCAAAAAAGTCTTCTTGAAGGAGGCAGCATTTGAACTGAGGTAACTAGAAGTTCCAAAAGGAAAAGATGATGAGAGGAAACATTCTATCCATGGGGCCAGCCTGTGTGAAGGGAACAGAGACTGGAATCTTTGGTTGTTGGCGCTGACTTGTACTAGTTCTGGAGAGCCACTGTTACATTTTCACAGTGAGCATTTATATCTTGGAAAACAGTAAACTACAAATTGGGGCTGGATTTACTGTTAATTGCTTAGTGATGGAGAAAAATGCTAATAATACAGACTACATTTAAAAGTTTGCCATGTGTACATTTCCTTTATTATTATTATTTTTTTAATTTTTATTTTGGAGACACGGTTGTTAAACATTAACAACATACCCTTGCTAGAGATGAAGCATTCACTGTAAGATGGCCAGTTTGACTGGAGTGCATGAGAAGCAGTGTTTTAAAAAATACATACACACATGTGTACATGGATCTGCATATATGTACATATAGAGATACATACACAGTGTACACACAAATAATACTTATATGTTTATCTGTATATGCAGGTACACACATATATATTTGTGTGTATATATGTATGTATACACATTTGTGTATGTATAAAATATATATGTATATGCACATGCATACAAACATGCAAACATACATATATGTATATATATATGCATCTATATCTATTTTGTCAATATATACACATATATACTAGCAGGCATATATACATATACATGCATATATATATACATGATGCATACATGCATCTCTCTCTGTCTCTGTCTGTCTGTCTCTGTCTCTCTATCTCTTTTTCTTTCTCTCCTTTCCCTCTGTCTAGTAGAAAAAAAGATGTATAGGGGCTAGATTATGAAAGTTTTTAAAGCCAAACAGAGGAGTTTGAAGTTTATCTAAAGGCACTGGGGAGCCATTGAAGCTTCTTGAAAAGGGGAAGGAAATGATCAGATTCTCACTTTAAGGATTATTGATTTGGCATCTGTACAGAGTATGGATTGGAGAAGGGAAAGGCTGGAAGCAGGGAGACCAATTAGCAGGCTATTTATTAGTCTTAGCCAGAGGGGCTCAGGGCTTGATCTAGAGTGGTCCTGGCAGAGGGAGAAACTCAGTGCAGTCTTTCCACTATAAGTATAGGTTTGGGGGGGAATTAACTTGACAACAGTTCTTTTGAAAAAAGACCTGGGTACTCCGTTGAGCTACAGGCTCAATATGAGTCAATAGGGTGATCCAGTAGCTGCTAAAAATTAATGTGATCTTTTGCCCAGGATGTGTGATTTCATTGATATAAGACGCTCCTAGAGAGGAAACCTGTTCTCTTCTACACAAGGAGCTGTAACTTATGTGCTTACAAAGTTCCTGGGGGCTCTAAGGGATGCTTTGCTCAAGGTCACTCAGTAAGTAATACTAAATAGCATCAATACAGAGTTTTAAGGTTTACAAATCACTGTACATAGTTTCATTGGATACTCACCATGACCCTGGAAGGGAGGTGCTGGTGGTGTTCTTGCTTTACAGATGAGAAAACTGAGGCTTAGAGATGTATTACTCAGAATTACTCACTCAGTAATAACTAGCATTGATATGGGGACCCAGGATTATATAGCTGGTAAGTATCTAAGGGAAGATTTAAAATTAGAACCCTCTCTGCCCTGTACCAACTTTTTGTTGTTCAGCTGTTTCATCTGTGAAAGTTTTCATGACCCCATTTGGGTTGTTTTGGGCAAAGATCTAGAGTGGCTTGACATTTTCTTCCCCAGATTATTTTATAGATGAGGAAACTGAGGCAAACAAGAAGTGTTCAGGATCACACAGCTAGTAAGTGTTTGAGGCTGGATTTGAACTCAGGAAGATGAATCTTCCTGACTTCAGGGCCAATACTCTATCTATATCTACAGCATCAACATAAATAGTTGCCTCAATAAAAGCCCTTCTTGGTAACAAACAAACAAACAACAGATTCATATCTTGGCTGTATCTGAGAATGTATGTCTCAATCTGCACCCCTCTAACATCATCTCTTCACTAAGAAGGGAGAGACATGATTTATTCATCATCAGACTTAAGAGATTGTGATTGGTCACAGCATCAGTTATCATTCTAGGCTTTCAAAGTTGCTTTCCTTTACAGTATTGTGGTCATTATATATAAAGTTTTTCTCATTTTTCAGGGAGGCAAGTTTTGCTCATCACAAACTCGTTCTGTCCCAGCTAGTCTCATCTACTGTGACTTCATGTGCCTCCACACCCAGCCTCTTCCTTAAGGAGTCCATACCCAGCCTTTACCTGTGAACCTGCTGCCAATTCTCAACTCTGATTAACCCTCCATCACCTACTTTCTTCATGCCTGGATTCTGAGATGTTATGGGAGAAAGTCATGAAAAAAAGAGTATTTTAACCATGTCAGTTTATGCTGAACATTCTTAGCAGTCCATCTAATTTGTTTTTTTTTTTCCTTTTCTTCTACAATGATTGTGCCAAACCTTTTCCCCTCTCCTTAAATCCCCACCTATGACCCCATTTTCCTGTTTACAACAGATGGTCTAGCTTCTTATTTCTCTAAGAAGACTGAGGCTTCTTTATGTGAATCCGCTTAGCTCCTCCTGCAAAGGGCTTCTTGGACTCATCTACAACAGAGAAGGCACTATTTCTTCTCAATTTACCTCTCTATCTCTATTGTTAATTACTCCACCCCTCCATCTTTTCTGGGACCTTATCCCAAAAATCATAGTGTCCTAAACTTAAGTCCTGGAAGGGATCTCAGAAGTCATGTAAGTCTTTAGATAATGAGCTTCTTGAGGACAGGATATTCCCAGTGTTTGGCCTAGTGATCGGCTCTGCTTCTTGACTGAATGATTGATTTAATCCAATTTCCTCATTTTGGCAAACTATGTCCTAGGAAATGAAGTGACTTGTCTAAGTAGCAGGGTGGGATTTGAACTTAGCTCTTCTGACTCCTTTTTCCTCTATTCTCTTATCCCTTCCTCTTCTTTCTTCTCTCTGTTCTTCTGTCTTCTCTCCTTTTTTCTTCCTTTAGCTTCTTTTCTCTTCCCCCCTCTCTTTCTTCTCTCTTTCTTTCCCTTCTTTTCCCCTCCCTTTCCTTCTCCTCTCTTCCTTTCCCTTTCCCTCTACTCTCTTCTCTTCTCTACTCCCCTTCTCTTTGCCCTCTCTGCTCTTCCTTTCTCACATACCGTCTATATTCCAGAATGACTTTGCTATTCTCCAAATTTGGCATATATCTATCATCTCCTTGCCTTTGCACAGGCTGTCTCCCATGTCTAGAAAGCACCTCACTGAATAAATGAAGTATTTATTATTACATGCCAAAAACTATTCTATGCACTAGGGGTACAAGTATAGAAATAAGACTCTTTCTGCTTCAAGTCATTCACATTCTAATGGAGGAGAATCCATTTATGGAAGATTTCAGCTACAAGACAAATGGAAAGATCCCACAGACCTTAGGGTGGAAAGCATTTGTTGATGCTGTTTCTTTAATGTCCTTCCTATTGACAAAATCAAATCAGTTTCTGAAGTGAACCATTTGACAGTGCCAAGGTCTTTGGTGACAAGAACTTTCTTTCTGGAGTCTTTGTAGCTATGGCTTTAGCACCTGCAGGGGCATTTGCCAAACTGTGTCTCCACAGAGGCTGTTGCTCAGGATGATGGGTGGGGGTGCTGGACTGGAAGCGTTGCTGTTCGTTCACAAGGCTCTTGGGTTTAAGGCCCTGAGCTATCTCTATTTAGATCTGAGGCAGGATGGTAGTCAAAGTGATGCTGGTGGTTTGATTTGCCTGGTAAATTGTGCTTTGTGTCTCTCCTTTGGGGTGCTCCATGGTTCAGTGAGTTTGGTTTGCCTTCCTATTATGCCAGTGGGGGGATGGCCTTCTTCACAAATTTTTTCCTTGAATGATGATTGTGAGAATTATTTTTAGAAAGAGGACTAGAGATCTGGATGATGTTGCTACTCAGGGTAGTTTGTCAGCAGTTTTTGCTAATATTGGTGAGGAAGGTGGGCTCCATCTCCATGATGATTTCTCTTCTCAATGATGGATGTGGGGGCTGTGTGAGTAGCAGGTGTGATGGTTTGGAGATCTAAGGCTCTCGGCTCAGGGTCTGGGTCTGGGGGGACATCCAAGACAAGGTGTTGATAGCAAACTGTAGTGTTTTGGTTGGTTTTCTAGAGGTCTCTGGACCAGCCTTCATTTCAGCAGAGTAATCACCACGAGAATCACCAAATTCTTTATTTTCTCCTTCAAAGTCATGTCTCTTTGCCTGGATCCTTAGGTAGCTTTATTGAGGTCCTCCAGAATGTGTCTTGGTTTCTGTGGGGAAGGCAGGAGGACCATCATGATGATGGTCTGTCTTGAAGTCTGTCTCATCCAAGAGCTTGTGCTCCAGCCTTCACTCTTCTGTTTTCTCCGAGTCTGTTTCTGAGCTCTCTGAGTCTCTCTCTAGCTCAGAGGGGCCTTGGTCTCAGTGAAGAAATGAAGGCGGACAGGCCAGCCACTGCTGGTGTGAGATGGAATGAATGTCTCTCCTTGGCTCCGAGAGCTTGAGCTCTCTCCTCCAGTCCTCTGTCTTCTCTGAGTCTGTCCCTGGCTGAGTTTGTCCCATGCGCTATTCTAATTACATTATCATAGGTGTGAATCTTGTAGAACTATATTATGTACTAAGTACATGTACTGAATTAGAACTATTAAGCACCATGCTAAAGTAGATAACCATTGTCTTATCAATCCCACGGAGGTAGCACCTTGTAAGAATCCTTATTTCAAGTACAGAGTTCTGGCCATAATAGGGAACTTCAGTGATTTCCCTTAAGGCCCAGCTCATTTGCCTCTCCTAAAGGAAGTCTTTCCCTTAGTTGTCAGCATTTCCCTCTCCATTCTCAATTTATAAGACATAACTGTTTACATATAAATATTGTATCTTAATGTGAGCTTTTCAGGGCAGGGATGATTACATTTTTTTCTTTTTGGTACCTAGCAGAGCACTTTATATAGAGTAGGTATTTAATTAAAACATATAAAATTGTTTCTTTCCTTCCTTAAACCCATTCTCTTTGCAAATTTCATTTTATATATTTGTCATCGACCACCATTTATATATTCTTAGATATTCAAAGCCTTGACTTTTCCCAATCTCCCTAATTCTAATCATTCATCAAGTTCTACTGGTGCAGCTTCAAATACATCTGCTTCTTCTTTATTTCCACCATCACACTGAGCTTAGGCCCTCATTGTTATCTATACTATGATCGAGGACTACTCAGAGAGCTTCCCACTTCTACACCTGCCTCTCTCCAACTCATCTTTCACACTATTGCCTGACTAATCTTTTTTATACAAAGACATGGTCCTGTCATCCATTTGTTTCAAACCCTTCAATGACTCCCTACTTCTTACTGAGAAAAATTCAAATTGCTTTGCCCAGTATTCAAAGAAAATCTGGTGTTCTCCACCTCTTTCCATCTCACACTGCTTTTCATTTATTTCACCCTTCATCCAGAGTAGGCTCATCAATATCAATATCAATATCAACACATATTCCCTCTTATTGAATTTTTGTTGTTGTCATTTCATTCTTGTCAAACTTTTCATGATCCCATTTGAGATTTTCTTTAAAAAAAATTCTGGAATGGTTTGCCATCTTCTCCAGCTCACTTTAAAGAGGAGGAAATTGAGGCAAACAGTGTTAAGTGACTTGCCTGAGTTCATATAACTAGCGTCTGAGACCCGTGTTTGAACTCATGAAGATAAGCCTTCCTGTGAACGGAATCGCTACCTTTTCTTTATTTTATTTTTCCTACTTCTTTAAAAGCCTACTTAAATGCGTCACTTCCAAGAAATCTTCCCTGGTCCCTTCACTGACCATAAGATTACAGATTTAGGATCAGAAAGTACTTAATTGGTCATACAGTCCAAGCTTCCAATGTACCTCCAATTTTACAGGTAAAGAAACTGAGACCCAAATCTTGAAACCTAAAATCTTCCCTTAATCTTTTGTTTTAGACCCCCAGTAACACTTGGTTTATACTTCTCATGTCCCATTTTATATTCTAGTTATTTGAATCTATGTCATATTCCCTGATTCAATTATGAGTGGCTTGAGGTATCTATCTCCACTACCTGTCATTTTACTGAATACATGGAAGACTTAACAAATGGGCATTATCTTCTTTGATTCAATCATATCGGGAGTATTATGTTCAGTTCTGGACATTCAGTGCTTGGCAGATGGTGAACACTTAATAAACGCTTTTACATTCATTGATAAGCTACAGAATATTTAGGAGAGGGCAACAATAATAACAGCTTTGAGTCCATGCCATTGAGGATTGATTGAATGAAATTAGGGATGTTTAACACAGAGAAGAAAACACTTGGTATGAAAGGTGGGTGGGATAGATTTTTCTTTAAATATTTGAAGGGATAACATGTGGAAGAGAGATCATAACTCAATCAGGAAATATTTATTATACATTGCTTTATGTACCAGGCAATGACTGTTTTTAAGTGCATACAAATAAGTGTATAAGAGGATACAAAAAAAAGATGAAAGATAGTCCTTGCCTTCAAAGATCTTGTAATTTAAAGGAAGATCACTGAATAGATGAGTAGTTGGTGAGAAATAGGTGAAAGCTAGAAAAGTAGTAGAGGACTAGGATATGAAGGTCTTTGAATGTCATACAGAGCATTTTGGCTTTGATTCTAGAGGAGGTAGGATTAGACTTATGCTAGTTGGCTAAAGAGACCAGAATTGGAAGTAATGACTAGAAGAAGTTAAATATGGTAGTCAGAGTTTGGCTTGAGATCAGAAAAAGGACTCTGAAACAATTAGAGTTGTTCCAAAATACAATGGACCTCCTCAAGAGAGAGATGGTGAATTTGCTTTCACTGGAAGCCTTCTAGTAGCAGAATTTGGATGATCACATGTCAGATATCTCACTGGATTTGTATATGAGTTGGATGACATGGCAACTGAGATTTTTTTTTACAGCATTATTTATCTATTTATTTTGGCCTTTTGATTGATTTAATATTTTTCCCAGTTATATTTAAAACAATTTTTATATTTATTTTTAAAATTTTTGAGTTCTAGGTTCTCTCCTATATCCCTACCACAATTAAGAAATCACATGTGAAATTATGCAAAACATTTCTATAGACTCATGTTGTGGAAAAAAAACACATAGATCTCTCACCCAATAAAAATAAAATCCCTCAAAATAAAGTTTAAAAAAATGGAGAGAAAAAAAGAAAATACTTCAATCTTCATTCAGACACAATCAGTTCCTTCTCTGAATATGGATAAGGTATTTCATTATAAGTCCTTCAGAGAAGTCATGGATCATTGTACTACTGAGTATAGCAAAGTCATTTACAACTGATAATTCCAGAACATTGCGATTACTTTAGTATATTTTACTTTGCTTGAGTTCATGGAGGACTTCCCAGATTTTTTTTTTCTGAGAGTATCTTGCTAATTATTTCCCAGAGAACAATGATATTCCATTACAAACACAAACCACATTTCATTGAGTCATTCCCCAATTGATAGATATTCTTTCAATTTCCAATTTTTTTTTTTTGCCCTCAGAAAAGAGCTATTATGAATAATTTTTGTATATATAGGTCGGTTTCCTTTTTTTTTTTTTTTTTTTTGTTGAATCTCTTTTGGTATTCATGTTTGGTAGTGGTGTTATTAGCTCAAAAGATATACATGAATTTATAGTCCTTTGAGTTATATCATATCTTTTGATCAATTGGGATATAGTCCTTTTTTTTTTTTTTTTTAATTTGACTCAGTTCCTTCTATGTATGTATCTTATATGTATGAGAAATGAGACCTTATCAGAGAAATTCATTTTGCAATTATTATTGATAACTGTATTTCCTCCATTTATTCTCTTTCCTTTCATTCTGTCCTTCCTCAAAAGTGTTTTGGTACTGACTCCTCCCTCCCCCAATATGCCTTTTCTTTTATACACTCCCTTCCAGTATCCCATTCCCTTCCTATTTTCCTGCAGGGTAAGATAGATTTCTGTACATAATGTATGTTATTTCCTCTGAGCCAATTCTTTTGAGGGTAAGATTCACTCACTCAACCTCTCTTCCCTCCTTCCCCTCCACTGTAAAAACGTTTTCTTGTCTCCTTTTTTAATGCCATATAATTTGTACCATTCCACTTTTCCCTTTTCCTTTCTCCCACAATATCTCTCTCTCATCCCTTAATTTCATAATTAAAAAAATATTATTCCTTCATATTCAGCTTTCACCTGTGACCTCTTTCTATATATACTCCTTTTAACTGCCATAATGAGGAAGTTCTGATGATTTACAAGTATGATCCTCACATGTAGGAATGTAAACAAATAAATCTTAAATTCTTTACGATACCACTTTCCTGATTACCTCCTTATGCTTCTTCAGAGTTCTGTATTTGAAAATCAAATTTTCTATAAATCTCTGGTCTTTTCATCACAAATGCTTGAAAATCCTCTATTTCATTGAATGACCACTTTTCCTCTGAAGGATTATACTCAGTTTTTCTGAGTATAACCTTGTGTTATTCTGACTATGCTCCACTATATTTGGAATTGTTTCTTTTTGGATGCTTGCAACATTTTCTCCCCGACCTGGGAGTTCTGGAATTTGACTATAATATTCCAGGAGTTTTCACTTTGGGATCTTTTTTAGGAGGTTGTTGGTGGATTCTTTCAATTTCTATTTTACCTTCTGGTTCTAGAATATCAGGATAATATCCTTGATAATTTCTTGAAAGATGTTTAGGCTCTTTTTTTGATTATGACTTTCATATAGACAAATAATTTTTAAATTACCTTTTCTGGATAGCTTTTTTCTAATTGTTTTTCCAATGAGATATTTCACATTTTTTTTTCATTTTTTTAAGGTTTTGCTTTATTGTATTTTTATGAGAAATCATAAAGTCATTAGCTTCCATTTCTTCAATTCTAATTTTTAAGGATTTATTTTTCTCAGTGGGTTTTTGTACCTCCTTTCCCAAATGGCCAATTTTGCTTTTTAAGGTATTCTTCTTCTCATTAGTTTTTTATATTTCCTTTTGCACCACTCGCAAATTTCCTCCTAATTTTTCCTTTATCTCTCTTACTTGACTTTCAAAATCCCTTCCTTAGCCTGAGCCCAATTCTTATTTTTCTTGGAGGTTTTGGATGTAGGAGCTTTGACCTTGTCATCACCTCCTGAGTGTTTTGTTTGTTTGTTTGTTTTTGCTGAGGTAATTAGGGTCTAGTGACTTGTCTGATGACACAGGCAGAAAGTGTTAAGTGTCTGAGACTAGATTTGAATTCAGGTCCTCCTGACTTCAGGGCTGTTGCTCTATCCACTACAAAACTACTGTTTTGATCTTCCTTTTAATCACAGGAAATTTCAGTGGTCTGAAACTTTTTTTGTTGTCTGATCATTTTACTAGCCTATTGCTTGACTTTTAAGTCTTTATTTCCAGGATATAGAGTTCACTTCCCAAGCTGTTTTCAGATCTAGAGATCTGACTTCAAGCCCTCTTTTCTGCCTTGGAACTGTTAGGAGTGTCTCTGCCCCATTGTAGCTGTAAGAACTAGTGTGCTAAAGCAACAGAATCCTGCTTTGCTGATGCAGGGTGCAGGGTTGGGACTGGGGCTATGTTGTATGGCCTAAACTGGGACTGCAAACTTGACTCCAGTCCTGTTGCCACAGACCCTCTCTGCTGAACTTCCAAGTCCTCCCTGGTGACCCCAGGCTGAGAGGTCCAGAAGCCTCCAGAATTGCTGCTAATTCAGAACTCTTGTTGCTGAAGCCTAGGGCCAGGGCTGCACTAGCTCAGCCTGCACTAGGATTGTATGCTGGACTCCCATTCTGATGCCACAGACCTTTTCTTCTGTCCTTTTAAGTTGTCTTCAGCCGAAAAATGTTCTACTCTGTCTTTTTGGGTGTTCTATTGCTCAAAAATTTGTTTAGAGCCATTATTTAAAGGAATTTGGAGCGGTTTGAGGGAGAGCTTGGGTGAATTCCTGCTTTTAATTCTGCCATCTTGGCTTTGCCCTCAATTTTTTACAACTTTAAAATTCTTTGATTCTCCATATTAGAGTGAACAAGGGAGAATCCTGTAAAAGTTGGATCTTGAAATAATGAAAACTAGGTCTGTAATGTAATGGACTACCTTTGCAGCATGATGAGCCCTGCAGTATGATGAGCCCCTAGGGGTCCAAACAGAGTCTGCTATTTGCTGTCAAGGGGAATGTTTCTAGGGTTGTTGCCTGGGATAGAAAGTAGGATTATATGTCTTGTATAGTCCTTTCTGTCTTTAACACTTTTAAAAGTTAGTCTATGGTTAATGGCTCATCCAGAGGCCTTCCCTAGACAATCCCTTATCTTTGACCCTAGTAATGAGCACTGAAGAGCCTAAGACAGGTTGGTAGAAGAGATATTTTGGAGGAGGGAGGCAGGTGTTCAGTACTCTTCCAAATTGCACTAGGTAGGTGGCTGCCTACTCTGTCTATTTCTAGGGCCATCCCTGTGCCCAGCAGGGATGGAAAGATAGTGTCTGGGCTTCCATAGCTCTTTCAACACACAACCAAATTAGAAAAGTTAGAAAGACTCCACAGGGCTCTTCTTGAAGAACACACCTGCTCCTTGTCCCTGTCTCCCATGCTTTCTGCTGCTCCTAAGTGTCTTTCACGATTTTGGCCAATGTAGTATCTTATTAGGAGAAAGGAGTAGGAGAACAAAAGTTAGTTGGCACTTATTGTGGGTCATAATATTCATACTCATTTCTATACCACTTTAATTATTTCTTAAAAGTATCATTGCTTCCTTTTAAATATCATAATCTTGGCCAGTTTTGCATCCCTCTCTTAAACTCTTACTGAGCACTCTCTAGTAAGAAAATTTTTTTCAGCAATTAAGCAAAAACTAAGGGCTATAGTGACTGTCCTCCATATCTTTGCCAAAGTGAGATAAGTTTCACTGACTTCTCTGTTACCAAGATGATTAATCAAAATTTTGCTTTCTTTTAGTATTCTTTCTGTTTACATGACTCTAGTCATGGTGCATATTACTGATCAATTTTAGTTTGCTCTATATTAGAATAATAGATGAACATTCGTATGTACATAGGGATTTTTCTATGTTTTTTTGAATTTCTCATATTCATTATGTCTTGCTGGATGATAATATTCAATCCTGTTCATATACCCATGGTTGGTCTAGTCAATCAATGGATACCAACTTCCTTCCTCCCTCCCTTCAAATCTTCTACTACTATAAAAGGTACTGCTGTGAAAATTTTGTTTTATATGAAGTCCTTCTTCTTGTCATTTAATCTCTTTTGAGTATATGGCCAATGGTAGAATTATTAGTTAAAAGGTATGACAACTTTTCTTTTTTAAAGTCAATTTTTATTGATAGCCTTTGTTTTTATATCACTTATATTGCCTGTTATATCTTCCCTTTCTGTCCCAAAAGAACCATTCCTTATAATAAAGAATCAATAAAGAATCAAAAGAGGAAAAAAAGTAAGTAGTTTGGCAAAAGTAACTAACAAATCAAAAAAGCCTAAGATGATATACAGTGTTTCAGTTGTCTTTTTGTTCTTTCCATTTACATTGTTGCATCAGTTTTCCTGGTTCTGTTCTCTTTACTCTGAACTAGTTCATATATCTTCTATTGCTTCACTGAATTAATCACATTCATCATTTATTATAATAGTAATATTCTGTTACATTCAAGTACTATAAGTTGCTTATCCATTCTTCAATTAATGGGAAATACTTTGTTTCCAATTTTCTTGCAACAACAAACAATGCTGCTATGATTATTTTTATGAGGTAACATTTCTCAAATAATTTAAATTCTTTTCTACAACATTTGAACTAATTTACAGCTTTACCAAAAATGTATTTGTGTACTTGTTTACTCACAGTGCCTTCAATGTTGACTTTTTCTATTTTTTCTTTTTTGATCATCTTAGTCAATTTTCTGGGTAACAGGTTAAAACTCAGAGTTGATTTTTTTTTCATTTATCCAATTATTAGTGATTTGGATTATTACTTCATATAGTTGTTGATAATTGGAAGTTCTTTTGAAAACTGTTTATTCATATCCTTTAACTACTTATTTATTGGGGAATGGCTTTTGAACTTATGTACTTAGTATCACTTCTCTTTATAGCCTGGATATCAGAATTTTATTAGAAATATAATGATTTTTTTTTTTTTCACTCATGTGAAGTACAGAGAAGATATACCTTGTCCAGTCACCTAGCCTGGGGGGAAGTAGCAAAAGTATCACTGATTGAATCATTGGATTGAGGTTAGACTTAACAACACTAATAAACGTCTTGAATCATTGTGTCACTGCACAAGCTTAAGCCATTGTCTGGGATTTGAACTCAGGTCTCTTCTCATTCTATCACTGTGTGTCTGGTAATTAAAGCGCCTTTCCTTCTGTAAATCCTGCAATCCTACCTGGCAAGTATATGAACTGAACATGAAATATAAGTCTTCTGATGTCAAAACCAGGATCTTTCCCTCTATACTACAATGAAAAGACTTCCTTTTTTTATTTTGGTGTTGAAGAAGGAACCCTGAAACTCTAAAAATCCTTGAAGGAGAAAATCTCCTTCAACTCTGCCTTGGGAGGGAATTTGCAGGAGGGAAAGCAAACAAGACAGTTTCATTCTGTTATCTAGCAAAAGGAATTCCAATCCTATTTAATTGAAGAAACTCATTAAATTCTATTCAAATTCCAGCTCAAGCTGAAACCTATCCAGTAGATGAGCCAACTTGGGACTCTACCCACGAGCCCCCTTCAGCTTGTAGCCAAAGCTCCTATTATAAAAGAGCCAATCTAAAATACTCTCTTTGCAGAGGTTCTAAACATGCCAGGCTATGCCAAGGAGCTTCTGCCCACTGGATAATATTCTTTTCCAGTGCCACCCTCTCTCACCTATTTTCCTAACCAGATTTTATGCCTCTGTGGGGATTTCTCTACTAGAAACTTTACTTCCCAATGCCAATAATAAACCTCTTTTATCAATCTAGGTTTTCAGGTCTGTAAATTCCTATAGAGAATTTCTGTGCCACCAGAAGGGAATTCCCCAAAACTCCCTACACTTGTGCCGAATACCAAGGGGGTGCAGGGGAGCCAAACCTTTGTATTTGGTTCCCTGAACCTGCCACTAGACCTTATCATTTAACTCCCTGACCACCAGAAACCCTAATCTCATTTTGGTTCCTTAAATCTAGACCTTATCATTTGGTCCCCTATTAAAGAGAACCTCAAAACCTAAACCTCATCAGTGTCATTTACTTTTGCATCAGACTAGCTTGTTAGGGATCCAAGTAGGCAAGTGAGAAGATCTTCCTCTTTCATCTTCAGGTAAAAGGGGACCCCACCCTGCTCCCTGAATCAGAGAACTGATGAGTATGGGCTGCTACCAGCCAGTGTCTCAAGGATCTGTTCTGAAATACAATGGACACACCCATGGTGGCTGGAGGAGGAAAGGAGGTTGCTTCCTTTAATCCAGGAAGACTGCATATTATAATAGAAAGAAGGGCTAGGGAGTTTAAGTCAAGAGACTTTCAGCCCCAGTTCTACCACTTATTAGCTGTAGAATCTCATGCAATTCTGTTCAACAAACAAATACTTACTAAGTGTTTATTATGCCCCTGGGATAGTGAAGCACGGAGGATAGAAACTAGACCTGTAATTTCATTTGTATAAGAAATTTCCTCTACTCATGCAATTCAGCATCTTTTCTACAATTGAGAATCCCTAAGAATTGCTTAGAGCAGTAGGGTGTTAAAGTGACTTGTCCAGAATGACACAGTCTATGTGTGTCAGAGAATAGGACTAGAATCTAGGTTTTCCTGATTCCAAATCTGGCTGTATATCCTCTTGGCTCTTCTACTTTGAGGAGCAGGAGAGGGGATATGAAATGAGCACAAAGATGGGTCCTGAAAGATATAGCATAGTAATAAATAGTTCTATATAGAGAATCAGACAAAAAATTTTCCAGAAAAGTTTGATTCAAGGAGAAATCCCTTTCAGGAGAGATGATCAATAAGAACTTCATAAGGAGATGAGCCTGAAAAGAAAATGAAAGATTTCAAGAGGTATAGACGAGGAAGGTAGTCTGATGCAGGTATGGGGGCTGGTCTGAATGAATACAGGACAAGATGAAAGAAGTGTTTGCCTGGAACACAGTAATCTGAAAAGTCAAACTGAACCTAGATTGTGGATCATGGTCAGACTGAGGAGTAGATATAAAATTTTAATATTTTATCTGCATTAAAACTTTTGGGATATCTTATACTTTTTTTCTAAGGGGGAGGACACTGAAGGCCTCTAAAAAAGGACTACTGAAGATTTCCCCTAGCTCTAGTACTGAAAAAGATAGATGAGATTAGATAGAATATTTCTCTTAGAGTTCTTCAAGCTTTGAGGATCCTGTATTTCTATGAAAATGTTACATCTGAGATAGGAGCTATAGGTGTGGAATATTGCAAAAAGTGTCAAATATAATAAATGTATTTGATTTTGTCAGACTTTTCTTTCTTTTCTTTTCTTTTTTAAAGGGTAGCTTACTAAGTAGAAGAAGGGGGAGATTTAGAAATGAATGTGATAAAAATCACATCAGTCAATAAATAAAATTTAAAAATTGCTTTGTAGGGAGTAGCTGCAGTTGTCTAATCCAAAGGTGACTGTATTTCCAGGTCCTTGAGGATGGGATGATGATGTTAGGGAGGCTAACAAAGGAAAGAGGCACAATGCTTGTGCTGTAGGCATAGATACCATTACTAAATCCATCTTCCTCCCTCCCTCCATTGAGATTGGGCCAACTGAAAAAAATCCACAAGTGCCTGGATCTCTAAAAGAAATGAGGTCAGTCCCAAAAGGAAGCCAGGCAGTGGATCTGGGTCTTAAATAAATTAAACCGATTCTGCTTCTTTATTCTGAATCTACTCCTAATGTTTTTGTTGGGAATCTCTGAGAAGACCCACTCCCAATTCTTCAGAGCTGCTGGAGCCCCAACCGGGCTCTCATTCTATCTCGGGTTGTAATATAAATTAAGTAGAGTGATTGTGATGTGAAATTTTATTGGCTCATATGTTCAATAATGTTAATACATCCCATTATATCATATTATATTAATACAGAGCAATATATTATACACAATGCAGCACATTAACTTAGCACAGGAGGCCAATGGGCAGGGTAATTCGGCCCTCATTTCTGGCACTTCCCTCTTATCTGCACCCAGTGGGCGTTAAATGACCCCAGTCAAGATGAAAATAATTACAGAATCTCAAGAGCCAAGGGCACTTCCTCTGTCTCTGTAAGAAAGAGCCTAGATTTGAATTCAGAGGGCTGGGATTCAAATTCAAGAGCAAGAGAAAGGCAATTGTTACCTGGGTCTTCATGGTTGAGGTAATTGAAGTCTCTGGGTCAAAGGTGCTTTGTAAGTAAGATGGGAATAAAGCTATCTATACTTGTTGCATAATCAGAAGCAAGATACTTTTTCTCCTTGAATTTCAGTTTCTTCACCTAAAAAATGGGAACAATATCACTAGCATCCTCTACTCTACCAGCCTGTTGTAAGAAAAACTCAGTTAATTATAAAGCCCACTATTGGGCTGATTTCTATACAATGTAAAGAGAAAGATTCTAACAAAGGTATCCCAGAGTTAATTGTGGTACCATGGGAGGCTATGACTTGGTTCTTGGTCAGACAGACTCTTGAAGACAGCTTGATCTTCAAATACACCACACATTTTTAGAATAACTTTTGTGTATAGAGCATTGTGTTTAGGTGTTGGAAGAGACAAAATTGAGGTAAGATATGATTCCTGCCCTTGTGCACCTTACAGTCCATTAGGGATTAGAGGTATCACAGCTATACAACAAGCATTTATTAATTGCTTATTATATGCACTATGCTGGATGCTAGAGACATAATTATTTGATATTTTTATTTTCCCCAATTCCATGTAAAACAATTTTTTATATTTGTTTTTAAAACTTTGAGTTTCAGATTCTCTCCCTTTTTCTCCCTCTCCCCCTTCATTTCATTGATCACCCTGTCTCAAGTCTCTCCCAGCTCCAGTCCATCCTACATACTGCTACCAAAGTGATTTTCTTTAAATGAAGATCTGTCCGTGTTGCTCTCTTAAATAAGGTCCAATGCCCCCCTCTTGCCTCTAGAATCAAATATAAACTTATTAGCTTTTAAAGCCTTCAAAATCTTGTCTTCCGCCCCCCCCTTAGATTTGAGCATATAATTTGCTTTCCTGAACTCTACAGTCCATATAAATCATCTTTTATCTATTTTTCATTCATGGAAATCCATTTCTTCTCCTTGCATCTTTGCACTGGCCCTTGCCCATGCCTAGAATGCATTCTCTCCTTATCTTGGCTTTAGAATACCCTTCTCTTTCTTCAAGATGCCATTCAAGCACCAATATTTTACAGGAAACTTTTCATTATTTTCCCAGTTGCTAATGCCCTTCATCCCAAACTGCTTTGTATTTAACTACTTTGTATTTATTTATTTTTATTCTATTTATATTGATTCCATATAGATATCTATATGTCTTTAGGATATAATCTCCCTAGTGTTTCATTCTTTGTATCCATAGTTCCAAAGCATAGTGCTCGATACTTTTATTATTTAATAAAAACTTGTTGGTTTATAGATTTGGATTCTGTCCAGGCAGGGCTGGGAGTAGGTAACTTTGGGTGCCCCTTCTAGTTCTGTGACATGAGTGCCATTGTATACCATCGTTGTTCTTACTTATATTATATACCTTACAACTTAGGTTGTTGTGAGGAAGCCTTTTTGTTATTATAAAAATGTGAGTTGTTGTTAATATTATTATTATTCATTTCTATCTTCTAGTTGAGGATGCCTTATCCTTTTCTCCTGGCAATTGAATAGCTAATTAACAAACATCCTAGCACTTATTAAATGCAACATTTATGTAGTAGTTTTTCTGATTATGTAGCACTTTAATTCTGATTAAACTAAATAAACATTTATTAAGGACCTGTCATATGCAAGACATCATTTTAACCACTGGGGATACAGTGGTCATAGGAATACAGACTTAGAACTAGGAAAGACCTTCAAGGCTATTAAGTCCAACTCGATTGTTTTATAGATGATAAAAGTGAGTGAGATGAAGGGATTTGGCCAGAAGAATTAAAACCCAGATCTTTCTAACTTCAAGTCAAGTACTCTATCCATTGTATCAAGCATGTTTTTGGAAAAATAAAATTCTGTATTATTGTTTTATAAGAAATGATCAGCAGGGGCAGCTAGGTGGCGCAGTGGATAGAGCACCAGCCTTGAATTCAGGAGGACCCGAGTTCAAATCTGGTCTCAGACACTTAACACTTCCTAGCTGTGTGACCCTGGGCAAGTCACTTAACCCCAGCCTCAGGAAAAAAAAAAAAAAAAAGAAATGATTAGCAAGGTTGATTTCAGAGAGGCCTGGAGAGACTTACATGAACTGATGCTAAGTGAAGTGGGCAGAACTAGGAAATCATTGTACATGGCAACAGCAAGGTTATACTATTATCAATTCTGATGGACGTAGCTCCCCTCAACAATGAGATAATTCAAGCCAATTCCAATGGTCTTGTGATGAAGAGAGCCATCTACACCCAGAGAGAGGACTGTGGGAACTGAGTGTGGATCACAACATATTATTTTCACTCTTTTGTTGTTGTTTGCTTGCTTTTTGTTTTCTTTCTTATTATTTTTCCTTTTTGTTCTGATTTTTCTTGTGTAGCATGATAATTGTGGAAATATGTATAGAAGAATTAGACATGTTTAACATATATTGGATTACTTGCTGTATAAGGGAGGAGGTGGAGGGAAGGAAGGGTGAAAAAATTTGGAACACAAGGTTTTGCAAGGGTGATTGTTGAAAACTATCTATTGCATATATTTTGAAAATAAAAAGCCAAAAAAAGAAAAGAAAAATAAAATTCTGTGCTTTTTAGCTTCTGTTCTCCTAGTCATAATTATGGTGTGATGGTAACAACATTTCACAATAATAGAAAAAGCTGTAATTTCTAAATCACTCTCTTGATAATTGGAAGCAGATGGGATATGGTTTATAGAGACCCCTGAGCCTAGAGTTAGAAAGTCTTGAGTTCAAATTCAGCCTCTGATGCTTACAAGCTATGTGTTGTTGGGCAAATTGCTATTTTAACTTCTGTCTGACTTACTTTGCTTGACTATAAAATGGAGTATTATGAGGATAATGTGAGGATCAAATGAGATATTTGTAAAAATCATTTAGCACAGCACCTAGCACATAGTTGGTGCTATGTAAATGCTTATTTCTTTCTCCTTTCCCCCCTTCTTTCCTTTTCTCCCATTCCTAACCTCCTGGGAATAACTCTATGAGGTATAATAATTTGTCCTGTGTTAATATTCCCATTTTACAGAAGATAAAAGTGGGATTTAGAGTTGAAATGACTTGAACTCAGTGGTATGGACTGATAAATGGCATAGCCCATACTATTTAACCCCAAGGTAGGGGGGACAATATGCCTCATGGCCTCTCACGTCCTGAATTCTGTAAGGTGCTTGTCATCCTTGGAGGAAGAGAAGAATTAGTCCTCATAGAGAAGAGAACATTGGATCTGATATCAGACAGAAGACCACTACTGCTAACTTGTTACTTGGGTGACTATGGATAACTCAGCTCTTCTCTCTGGGCCTCACTTTCCTTTTTTCTAAAAATGGGAGTTGAGTTAAGTGATCTCTTAAGTCCTTTTTAACTCTGAACCGAATGATTTGAAATTGGGTCTCCTGATCTTTTGTCTAATCTAAATTCCATTTTAATCTTCCTCTCCCAGACCACCCTGAACCTGGGTTCCTATGTGGGGAATAGAAAGGTAGAATGAATTGGATATTAAAGAGACCAGCCAGAGGGCCCCTGAGGAAACAAGTCTCTATCTTTAAAGGCATGAAATGTATTCTTGTCCCTGACTTTAGCTTCTGATGCCTTTATTATTTGGGCCACAGGATCCATGAACTAGAACTAAGTGACTGTCCCTGCTCCATCAATTGTAAGAGGAGTATGGTCTTTCTAGGGCTGGAAGCAGACATTAAACTTAGCCTTCTGTGAGTCCAACTCCCTCCTTATCCAGAGGGGAAACAGAGGCCCAGAGAGTTGAAGGTTCTTCCCCAAGATTTCATAGTTCATGGATAGCAGAGATAGGCCCAAACCCCTACTTTCCTTACTCCCAGTCTTTGAAGGGCTCTTTTCACAAGATCTTGTTCCCTGATTATAGGCAATCTTAAATACCCTCAATCCAAGAGGGAGAAAAAAGGGAGATGAATGTGAAAATTCTCAGGGAGTATAGCGATCCTCCCGGAGAAGAGAAAGCAGGGAACAACTAGGCTGCATGTTTATTGGTGGGAAAGAGGGATGCTCTGATCTGCCATTCTGCATCCTCTCTAGGTTTTTTTCCCCATCCCAGCAGGATTCCACCCCTCCTTCCCAAGATGTATCACACTTGACAAGGTTACAGAGTCAGCATGTAAAACCTGAGAAAGTGAGTGTAATTTATTGATCTACATTTCGCTTATGAAATAGGACAAGTGCTGATTTGAGAACCTTGTTTGCTTTTCTCTCTTCTCTCTCTCTCCCTCCCTCCCTCCCTTGCTTCCCCTTGCTCTTTCTGCTCTACCCTGATTCTCTTATCTGCAGTAATTCCTCTGAGCCTGCATCAAAATTCTCCCATCCTTTTGTTAGCCCCCTTTGAGTCTCCTCCAGCACCTCCTCTGGCCTATTCTTCTTTAACTTCCAGGCCTTATCATTTGCTTTTTCCCGCCACCCTTCCCTCCCCCCACTCCTAGGACTCCTAAAAAAAAAACATTTAATGTTTGAGAGGGTGAGACAAGGGACTGAATAAAGCACTTTCTGGGGAAATATTTGTTCAAATACTCCTTGACTGAGTCTGTCAATTTCTCTCATGGAAAACATAATTCAGAATAGTTTTGGAGATTAATCCAGGTGTCTGGAGGCTTTCTTGATAAGCAGGATAGTATTTGGCTGCAGGGAGGAGGAAAGACGAACCTTCTGGGCTCCTAGTTAGTACCAGGGAAGATAGTCACAGATAAGATGTAATATGTTGTCTAGTGAATAGAATGCTGGATTTGGAGTTAGAAAACCTTATTTTCCCCATCTGTAAAATGGGGAGGGGTCTAGCATCTAAGACCCCTTCCAACTCTAAATTGATCTTATAACATGGTTAGGACAGCTCCTTCAGAGGAAGGGCTGTGGGGTCATTTCTTTCAGAAGAAGGGACATATCATGGGGCTCACATCATCTCTGCTCCAATCAAAGAAGATAAGGAGCTGTTCCACACTTGATCCTGCATTCATATTGGCCCGAGAGGCAGTCATGGTGACTTATATGACAGGGCACATAGATTTAGAGTATGAAGAAATCTGAGCAGTTGACTAATCCTATCCCCTCGTGAGGCTGAGAGGTTTGCCTAAGATTGTATGGCTTGTAAATAACAGAACCAGGATTTGAATCCAGGACTTCCAAGCTACAATCTAGCTTTCTTTCTTCAGAAGGATGGTGGGAGTACGGTCCCCAGTCATACAGCATTTTGCGAAGATTGAGAAGAAGGAGGAGTGGCCCTTGGATGTCTGAAACAGTATTTAGGCTTAGAATCAGAGGACTGACTACTGTGGAGAGAGAGTGGGTTGTATAGGACTTTTGCTGTTGTTTCAGTCGTGACCCCATTTGGGGTTTTCTTGGCAAAAATTCTGTAGTGGTCTGCCATTTTCTTCTCTAGAGGAGGAAATCAAAGCAGAGTTAATGACTAGTCCAGGATCATACAGCTAGGTTAGATTTGAATTCAATTCTTCCTGATTACAGGCCTAGTGCTCTAGTCCATTGTGCTACCCTAGCTATCTAGGAATCAGAAAAGCTGATTCCATCACTGACTTGCTATGTGATTCCTGGTAAATTCTCTTTCCTTCTCTGGGTTTTAGTTACTTCTTCCTTAAGGTGGGAATAATAATTCCTATCTTTTCTGCTTTATAAGGTTATTGTAAAGGGAGAGTGAGATAATGAATGAAAAAGTACCAAATTCTATTCAAGTATAAAAAAGGGTTGTTGTTGTTATTGTTATCAGGAAGACCCAGTTCAAATCCTGCCTTAGGAACTTTAGCCTCAGGTTCCTCATCTACAAAATGGAGATAATAATGGGGCTTATCTTACAGGATCATTGTGAAGATAAAATATCATTCTATGTAATGATACATATTCTTATAAATTTAGTTTTATTATTTTTGATTGATAGTATATTAATATTAACCTATAAATATAAATTTTAATTATATCAAATGCTTTTGCAAATCTCAAATGGTATAGAAATGTTAACCATTACATTATCATCATTTATTGAATGGTCCTTACTTGACATGGGTTCTCTCACCTATTTATTTAGCATCCCAATTAGATTCCCAGCTTTCAGTGTCTCCTTTTTCTAATTCATCTTTCATGAAACTGATAAAATGATCCTCCAAAAGCACAAGGCTGACAGCGTCATTCTCTTGCTTAGAAGACTTCAGTGGCTCCCTCTCCCATTAGGATAAAGTTCAAATTCCTCACTTTGACATTTAAAGACCTTTCTAGCTTTGTTGCTATTAATTTTCTTCATGCTTTCTACAATTCAGCTGAATAATCTCATCCCATGACTTTCATCCATGCTTTTGCAAAAGATTCCTTAATGCTCATGTATGCTTCTGCCTCATCTCTGACTCCTAAAAAACTATTGTAGCTTTCCTTCAAGGCTTGCTATTTGCTGCTACCTATAAGAAACCATTTCTCATTCCCTTACCCCATTATCCTTCTCTCATTCCTCAAATTATCATGTATAGGCTTAATATATTTACCTGCTTAAAAATGGTTTCCCACCAGTAGAAAACAATCTCAAGAAAAAAAGAAAACAAGCACTGTTTTTTCTTTTCCATTTATATTCTCAATGCCCAACATAGTGCCTGGCAAATAGTAAGTACTTTGCTGATAATTTAAAATAATACTTTTAAAAAAGAGGATAAAGGACAATTAACCAAATTAGCCAACATATTGAAAAAAAATCTGATGTTAAAGTGTTCCAAATGAATGGTCCTTTACCTTGGAAAAGAAGTGTGGGTAAGTATCTTCCTTCTCTTCTTTTTTAAAATAGTATTTTATTTTTCCAAATATATGTAAAGAAAGTTTTCAACATGCATTTTTGTAAAACTTTGTGATCCAAATTTTTCTCCCTCCCTCACCTCTACCCTCCCCAAGAGAGCAAGCAACCTGATACAAGTTCAATATGTGCTCTCCTTGCCTTCTTTGGACCTAGGCTTGAAGAGTATAAATTTATAGCACTCAGCTTTGATTGCTTTGTTTTTATTGTCATACTTTCCATTTCCATTCTTGTAATCATTGTGTATATTGCATTTCACCTTGCATCAGTTCGTAGAAATCTTGACTACTTTTCTGCATTCAACATAATCATTGTGTCGTAGAGTAACATTTCATCCCATTTGTCCACAGAGATTTGTTTAGCCATTCTGCAATTCATGAGTACCCACTTTGTTTCCAGTTCCTTGATCTCAAAAAAAAGTGCTGCTATAAATATTTTGGTGAGAAGAAGGGGATTGCTATGTTTCCCCATTCATGCCTCCCCAGGGCTTTTCTCCTCTTTGCAGCCCCAGCTTTCCCTCGGTTTAAAATGGGAATACTTATGCCAAGTCATTTCTTTAGGTTAGTATGAGAATTAACATAAAGGGTGAACTGGGAGTAAGGTAGGCTTCGTGCTTAGAGATTGATGGGGGGACTTTTGCTTGGGTACCAGCTGATGCTTGAAACCTCTACATCTTTGAGATAGAATGTGGCAGAAATGATGACATCCAGTGTCCAGCTCCTACCTCTGGCTAGGAGGTTACCGTTGTGTGTTGGGTGGGGAGGAGGAGAGTGGGAGAGCAGACAGTGGATTTAAGTCCTTATTTTGGCAGCCCCTCTGGTTTTAGCTGGTGATCCTAATTAAAAGCCCTGATCCAAAAGGCTTGATGATGGAATTTCTAATTAAATCAATTTCATCTCGTCTGGGAGACAGAGGTTTGCATACGATAAGCATGAAATTAATAATTATGTTTAGAAATTAGCCATTGCTCAAGCCCGAGATGCTCACCCGTCCCCCTCCTCCTCCCTTGCCCTTGGTTTTGGATGCAGATGGGTCATTTGAGCCTGACTTGGCAGCATGCAGCAGGGACAGTGAGGTGGGGGGGACTGGCCGTGGAAACTGAGAGGGTTTAAAGCCAGCCTGTCTGGCTCCTCCCACTGCTCTGCCAAGCATCCAGGGAACCCAGGCCCTTCCTTCTTTTCCCCAGAATCTGTGAGACCACTTGTCAGATTAAGCAAACGTGTACATAGTTTTGTGTGTGTGTCTGTCCGTGTGACGTTACATTATATGTTCATTTCTGTGTTCATATGACCATGATCCTCTCCCATAGGGGGAAGGTGGGTGGGGAAAGATGAGGGCCAGCTTTGTCCTCAGGTCCTTCTCTGTTCATCCTCTCACCGTGCTCTCTCCCCCACTTCCGCAATCTCTCCCCAGATTCAGAAGCAATGCAGGCAGGAGGGCAGGAATGCTCTCTGGGGCTCTGTTTCTTTCTCTGAATTCGTTTTCAGGGCAGCACGGTATGAGAGAAAGAACATTGGATTGGATGGAGAATAAGAAAACCTGGACTGAAATTTCAGCTGTTAATGACTACAAATGTGATCTTTGAGCAAGGTACTTATCCTCTTGAAAAATCACTTTTCCTGCCTAGAAAGTAAAGAGGCTGGACAAGGGAGTCCCTTCTCAGCTTTGATAGCCCTCACTTGGAAAGTCTTGATTCTGCCTCTTAACAAGCTACGACCCAAGCAAGACAACTGTTCCATTCCTCCAATTCTCAGTGCCTTTGCCGGCCATCACGCCTACACTGGCTACACTTCTCCTCTGTTCTCTGTCTTGACCCCTTTCTGAAACAACTGAACTCCACACTATCTCCTGTTATTGAATCCTTTGCTCCCTTGCCTTGTTTCTGATCACACCCAATCTAATCCAGGATTACTCTTACCATCTTTCTTCTTCACTCCTATTCAGGTACTGCTGAAAGGAAGTCATGAAACCCTCCAGACTGGGCCCAATAAAAATGTATGTTATCCAATCTTAACTGGGCCCTTACTGCAACAAGGCAAACATTCTGTATCCTGAATCCATTTGCTATAACATTCTCCACTGTGGTTCTGTGCTTCCTCATCTCTCCTGAAGCCTCCCATGTACTCTTTCCCCACTCTTTCTTACTGGAGGATTTTATTTCAGTTGTCATTGAAAAAAACCACATGAGACTATTTTTTGAAACCTCCCCTTCCTATTTCACATAATCAAACATTTCTCTCCTCATTCTTTCCTCCTTCATCCTGTCTTGGATGAAGAAGTAGCCTTTCTCCTTGTCAAGGTCAACTTTTCTACATTAATGCTTGATCCCATCCCCTTGGACTTCTCTAATAAATTGCCCTTATTATTATCTCTATTATCTCTCTTCTCTTTGATCCTTCCCCAACTATTGTTATTGCTTCCTTGCTACTTACATGCCCATACACCTCCCCGCTCTATAAACTCCTCTCACTTGATCCTTCCATAATTGCTAATTGTTTTTCTTATTTTTCCTTCCCTTTCTGTCCAAACTCTGTGAGAGATGCCTCTACTTCCTCTCCTCTCAATCTTTTATAAACCCTCTGCAGTCTGGCTTCTATTATTATTCAACCAAAACTCTCTTTTCCAAGTTTCCAGTGATTTATTAATTGCTAAGTCTAATGGCTTTTTTGTCCCCCAGTCCTTATCCTTTTTGACGCTGTTGACCTCTTCTTCCTGGACACTTTCCTTTCTATTTTTTTGTGATGCTACTCTCAACCTGGTTCTCCTTCTTTCTGTTTCCTCAAGTCTTCTCTGCTGGTTCTTTATCCATGTTATACTTACTAACTGTAAGGCTTTGACTTGGACCCTCTTCTCTTTTTGCTCTATACTTGGTAATCTTATTAACTTCCATGGGTTCTCTTATCATCGTCATGCATATGATTTCTACATCTATATGTGCAGCACAAGTCTCTTTCCTGAGTTCCAAGACTATGTTACTAGGTGCTTTTTAGACATCTTGAACTAGATATCCTATAGGCATCTCAGATTCAATATGCACAAAACTCATTATTTTTCTTCCCAAAATTTCCTAATTATTGTCAAGGACTCTACCATCTTGCTGGTTATTCACAGTCACAACCTTGGGTACATTCTTTACTCCTAATTCTCACATATTCCATATATATATATATATATATATTTTTTTTTTTTTGGCTAAATCTCATTTTCACCATCTATTATTCACATACTCACTTCTCTCCATTCATATAATCATAGCCCTATTCTAGACCTTCATCGCCTCTTTATTAGAGTCTTTTCCCATTTCTATCCATTTATTTAAGCATAGACTGTACATATAAAGATGATTGTGTCATCTCTTTTATTCACTTAGCTTTGCTGGCTCCCTATTGGCCCTGGACAATACAACTTAATTATTATCATAATATTAAAGTTATTAAAGCTTTAATTGATAAAATTAAATTAAAATTGATAAAAACTGTCCTACTGTACTTACACAGTAGATGGATATGTTTCAATCAGGAAGGCCTAGATTCAAATCATACCTGAGATATGTTGAATAACTTTGCTAGCTATACAAATGTACTCACTGAATGACCCTAGGCAAAAATTTCAACCTTTTTGAACTTTGATTTCTACATCTGGGAAATGGTGATGATAATATTTGCATAGCAGATAGAGCATAAAAACTTGGAATCAGGAAGACCTGAGTTAGAATCCTGTCTCAGTAAACTTACTAGCTGTATGACCTCAGGAGAGTCCCTTAAGTTCTCTGATCCCCACTTTTCTCATTGATAAGATTGGAATCTTTATAGCTTTGTTTAAATATTAAATGAGATAATTAATGGAAAGATTTTTGCAAACCTTAAAGCATGACTTAAATTAGCCAATATAATAATGATTATTAAATGTTAGTAGGCCTTTTCCATTTATGTCCATTCTGTTTTCACGTGTCTCTGTCTGTTTCTTTCTCTCTTTGTCTCTGTCTATCTTTTTCTCTTTCTTGGTGTCTGTCTGTCTCTCACTCTTTTTCTCTCTCTCTGTCTCTCTCCCTCTCTCATCTCTCTGTCTCTGTGTCTCTCTAATTTTCTTTCTCTCAATTTCTTTGTATTTCTGTCTCATTCTCTCACACATTTCTTCTCTTTCTCTGTTTCTTTGTTTCTCTTATTCTCTGTCTCTGACTCCTTTTCTCTCTCTCATTTTTCTCTCTTTCTGTCTCTCTCTCTCCATATATAAATTATACACACACACACACACACACACACACACACACACACACACACATATCTGCATGAGAGACATCCTGAGAAAGCAAGACATGGACTCAGGAAAACAGATTCTGATATTTATTATCTATGTAATCCTGAGCTGGTCACATAAACTCTCTCTGTTTTAGGTGACTCACTGAGACTGTAAGTGGCAGAGAAGGTGCCAACTTGTATTGGCAGAAGAAATTCTGTCATCTGAGAATTCCCTATACTATAGACATCACAGGTCTAGTTTCTATCATTATTACTGACAAAATATTCTACATTATTTTTTCTATTGCCTGCTTCATAGGGTGATTTTGAAGGAAACATTTTGTAAACTATAAAGTGCTCAAGAAATGTGGGCTATTACAAGATCATGCTGATGACTTCACATGTATAATGGATATCATATTGCTTGCTTTCTCAGTGGGTGAGGAGGGGTTGGAGGGAGGAAGAGAATTGGGAGCTCAAAATTTTAAAAACAACAACAGAATGCTTAAAATAAATAAATAAATAAGCCACGATCATGCTGAATTTGGAATCAGGCATTCTGGATTCAATGTTGCTCATTTCCTATGTGACCATAGAAGGTCAGAAATGCCAAATACATTTTCTCTGATTGTCCCCCCATGCCTGGAATGCTTTCCCTTCTCCTCACCTATTACCTTCCCTGACTTTCTTTAATCCCATACACAATTTCATCTTCTACAGAAAACCATTCCCAGTTCTCCTTAAAACTAATTCAAGTGCCTTCCTTTTCTTGTTTACTTCTTATTTATCCTGCCCATACTTTGAAGCTAATTGGATTACTGATTCTAGAGTCAGGAAGATCTGAGTTCAAAATCTCCCTCAGGAAGAATTATTAGTTGTGTATACCTAGGCAAAACACTTCACTCTGTTTGCCTGAATTTCCTCAACTGTAAAATCATTTGGAGAAAGGCACAGCAAGTCACTCCAGTATCTTTGCCAAGAAAACCCTAAATGGGATCATGAAAAGTTGGACAAATTTGAAATATCTCAATAAATAAATAGCTTATTTGTACATAAGTTGTGTATTTGTTGTCTCTCCCTTTAGATTGTGAGATCCCTGAGGGTAGATGCTGTTTTTTTTTCCCCTCTTTTTGAATCTTTACAGCTTGGCATAGGCCCTGGCACATAGTAAGTGCTTAATGGATAGAGTGCTCATTGCCTGACTGACTGACAGGAGGTCTTTTGGAGGTCATTTCCCCATGGAGCTCAGATTGACCTGGGAGAGGAGGAGGATACACTGAAGAGGGCATATCTGAGGAAATTGAGTGAAATAGTTTAGGAATTCTTGGATAAATGCCTCCCAGCCTCTTCTCAAATAAGAATTACCATAAAGAACAGTAATAGTTTTCCTTAATTTCCTTTGAGCTTCAAAACAACTCTATAAGGTAGGCAATGCAGAGATCATTATCCTTAATTTAGGACTGAGGAAGCAGTCACAGAGAAGATACCCATGGACAGTTAATTCTCAGAGTAGGGTTTGAATTTAGATCTTCCTATTGCTAGTCCTAGCCTTCCGTTCTGTCAACCCTAAGCTTCCCAGGGTCCTTAGAAAAATTACAAAGGATCCTTAGCAGAAAAGAGTTTTATTCTTCAATTTCCCAACCAATCTTAGATGGAGCAAAGAACTGGGAGCCTTTTTTCTTTGCTAGGAAGCAGATAGCCTGGAAGAGTCCAGGATCATCCCTTTTCCTAAGCTACAATTGCAGGGACTCCCTCAAGAGGTAGAGTCCTTGCACAATGGAGGCTGTCCTAGCTTCCACTCTTAAAATTAAGGACTTAGAGCAAGAAGAGATCTTAGAAACTTTATGGGAAGCTAGATGTTGCAGTGGATAGAGTGCCAGGCCTGGAGTCAGGAAGATTCATCATCCTGAGTTCAAATCTAACCTCAGATACTTTCTAGCTGTGTGATTCTGGCAAACCACTTAACCTGGTTTGTCTAAGTTTCCTCATCTGTAAAATGAGCTGGAGAAAGAAATGGCAAACCACTCTAGTATCTTTGCCAAGAAAACCCCAAATGAGGTATGGAAGAGTCAGACATGTTTGAAAATGACCAGACCACAATCCTTATTTTATAGATGAGGTACCTGAATTTGAATTCTGCTTCAAACACTTACTAGCTATATGACTCTGGGCAAGTAGCATCAGTTTCTTCATCTGTGAAATGAGGGAACTGGACTTCCTAGCCTCCAAGGTCCCTTTCCACGGATGCCCATCAATTGGAGAATGGCTGAATAAATTGTAGTGTATAATTGTTATAGAATATTATTCTATGGGAAGTGATCAGCAGAATGCTTTAAAAAAACCTGAAAAGTCCTCCACGAACTCAGGCAAAGTAAAATATATTGCATACAAAGTAATAGCAATGACCAGCTGTAAATGACTTTACTGTTCTCAGCAGTAAAATGATCCATGACTATTTGAAGGACTTATGATGAAAAATCCTATTCATATCCACAGAAGAAATTGATTATGTCTGAATACAGATTGAATCATACTTTCTCTATCTTTTTAAAACTTTATTTTTATTGAGAGTTTTTTATGTCAGGGTTGGGAGATCCATGTTTTCATTCACAATATGACTTTTATGGAAATGTTTTACATAACTTCACATGTAATTTTTTATCTGGAACCCAAAAGTTTTATTTATTTATTTATTTATTTTTTTGAGAGGCAATTGGGGCTAAGTGACTTGCCCAGAGTTATACAGCTAGTAAATGTTAAATGTCTGAGGTCACATTTGAACTCAAGTCCTTCTGATTCCAGGCTGATATACTATCCATTGTGCCATTCTGCTGCCTCCAAAAGTTTAAAATTATATATATACATATAGGTAGTTTTAAATTTAACTGGGGAAAATATTAAATAAATAAATATGATTCAAAATTTCTTTCCACCTATGACCTGTGACCAAATGAGCTGAAGTGCCAGTGTTTATTGACTGAATGATTGATTCTGAGAGAAGGGGAAGTGACTTGGTCAAACAGCAGAGCCAAGCTATGCTCTTTCTCCTACCCCAAGAAATCTCTTGTCTTTCCCCAGAGAACAGGGCAGTGTTGCACAGAGTGGGAAGAAAATGAACATTTATTTATATTATGCCTACTATATACTAGGCAATATTTTCTCATTAGAGGTAGGTGCTATTATTATTCCTATTATACAGTTGAGGAAACTGAGGCAGAGGTTAAGTGATTTACCCAGGATCATAGAACTTTTAGGTATTTAAGGTTGGATTTGAACTCAGTTCTTCCTGATTTGTTCCATCCATTTCTCCACCACTTAGCTGCCTCATAGGATAGTGGAAAGAGCTCCAGGTTAGGTGTCAGAAAACATCTTGGACAAGCCATTTAATTAATTCTCTGAGCCTCAGTTTCCTCACCAGTAAAATGAGGCTGTTGGCCTCTGAGATCCTTTCCACCTCTAAATATGTAATTTTATTTTATTTATTTTCCTGAGGCTGGGGTCAAGTGACTTGCCCAGGGTCACACAGCTAGGACGTGTTAAGTGCCTGAGATCAGATTTGAACTCCCGTCCTCCTGAATTCAAGGCTGGTGCTCTAACCACGGCGCCACCTAGCTGCTCCCTTAAATATGTGATTTTATGGCAAGGTCCATCTAGAGGTCACGCAGGAGGGGCCTTGGATGCTGCATAACTCACCTGGAAGTTGCTAGCATCATCCTCAAGATGAATTTCATCATTTTTTTTCTTCCTCTTTCTAAACAGAGGTAATAGGAATGTACTCTGAGCTAGAAGTCAGTAGACTGCTTATGTTCTAGTCCTGGCTTTGAGACTCAGAGGAAAGGTTCAGGGGTTCCCAGCCTTAGATTATCACTAAGAATAGAACATTGAATCTGGGGTCAGAAAGATCAGAGTTCAAATTTGGCTTCAAATGTTTATTAATTGTGTGATTCTGGACAAGTTACCTGGCCTGTGTTTGCCTTAGTTTCCTCATCTGTAAAATGGGAATAATAATAGCCTCTTATCTCCTTCTCCCCCACCCCCCATGGTTGTTGTGAGAATACAACAAAATAATATTTTCAAAGCACTTTACGTAATGTTTGGCACATAATATTTATATTCAATAAGTATTTGTTTCCTTTGATACCCTTTGGCTTTTAGTAAACTTGCTTGTACCTTTTATTCAATATAAATAAATAAACAAATGATAAGATTTTTACCATATGCATAAATATAAAAAAGATTAATTTCAACAGTATAATTGAGTTATTTACCAGGTATTTCCCATACCCCCTTGACAAACTTCTCCAGTATCAGGTCACTATTCCCTTGATTAGACAATCTCAAATATTTTTTTTCCAGCCTTCAAGTATTAAGTTCCATTGGTTTTATGACAGGTTTTAAGGTGGCAAAGATTCATTGGGAGCCGATTAGGGTGGGAATCATTGTTAGAGAATGAGGGGTAGACAAACAGCAAGCTGATGGAGGCCATGGGGAATACAGGGGCCACGCAGAGACGAGAGAGACCTGAGAGTGAGAGATGAGTGTCACTGAGCCTGCCCAGGAAAGCTTAAAATAGGGGAGCTGACCTAGTATGGTGGTGCGCCCTGGATAGAGAAAGGTAGGATAATTTCTGTGATTGAGGCAGAAAACAAAGGAACTGTCTTGTCAGGGGTCCAGAGACTATCGACAGTGGAAATATCTCTCACTTGATCAGAGTACTGCCTAGCATTAGCTACTCATCTCCTTGTATCCCCTGTATTTCCCATGCCCTCCATCAGCTTGCTGTTTGTCTACCCCTCATTCTCTAACAATGATTCCTACCCTAATCGGCTACCAGTGAATCTTTGCCACCTTAAAACCTATCACAAAACCAATGGACCTTAATACTTGCAGTGTCTCCAGATACTCCTTTCAGATTGCAAAGCATCTAATATATGTCATCTCATATCAGACTGGTGAGATAGGTATTATCGTCCCCATTTTCACAGATGGTGAGACTGAGGCCGAGGTGAGTGATCATATAGCTAGGAAGTTAAAGCAGAATTTGAACCCAAGTGTTCTGGACAGTTTTGCAATTGACAAATGAGCAGAGACAGATTGGACTTGGTAGGAGAGTTCCTGCCAGGCCACTCTCGAATGGAGCTCGGATAAGAGCATTTTGTAATAGGACGGACCCCCTTGTGCCTGAGCTTGCTCGGAGAGCTTCCTACCCGCCTGGAGGCGGGGGGATTGGCCTGAAAAATGGCCCCTTCACTACAGTGTCATTCCTTCTCTAACCCTATCTCCATCCTCCCTTTTTCCTCCCCACCTCTAGCTTGGCTCAAGAGACTGATTAATGAGTGGTTGAGTCAGACTGCACTGGGTCCCGGGAAACTTTGTACCTGGCGTAATCTCATTTGTATATTGCTTGTACCCTGAGATCTCCTTACTTGGCAGTGGAGTAATTTGGGCACTGGAAGCAGCTGACTATGAAAGAAACAGAGAATGGGGAGGAAAGGAAAGGAGGAACACCGAGAGAAGCAGGCAAGGAGACAGTCGTAACAGTAGCTGACATTTATATTAGGCTCTTAGATTTACAAAGCAATTTATATCGTGATCTCTTTTGAGTCTCTTGGTTTTTATTATCCCCATTTTACAGATAAAGAAACTGGAGTCAGCAAAAGGATATGGGAAATGGGAAGAGTACTTAGCAGTAGAGTTAGAGAAGCTGGGTTCCAATCCTGCATTAAATATTGTCCCTTCATCTCCCGTGGGCCTCAGTTTCCTCCTCTGTAAAATGGGTTGTATAAGCTTCTCTCTAAAGCCCCTTCTAATTCTAGAGTTGTGGTCTCACGAGGAAGATAGAGGGAAAGTGGTTTGTCCCTAGTTACATAGCAAGTGTTTCAGGTGGGTTTTGAATTCAATTCCTCTGATTAGGTCTCTTTTCATGTCATTGATTCTCCTATTAAAAACATATACACATAGTCACTGATTAAATTAATACTTGACAATGATCTTTGAAATATAAGACTGCTTGAGGAGAGGAGAAAGGAATGAGAAAGAAGGGGGAAGGGAAGAAAGGGAGCAGAATGGATTAAACAGTTATGAGGGGGTGGGTTTCAGTCTCTTTTCCATCCCTTTCCTGTCTCACAAGGGTTCTGCGAGAGGACTCTTCTGGCCCCATGTCTGGGATCATGGGTCCGTGCCAGATCAGCCTAGCCTTGTCAGGGAGATATTTGAGGAGAGGTGGACTTGACAGGCTGAGCTATCTTTTCCTGGGCCCTGCCTAAAGGCCCTTTGGAGAGGCAGGCTCTTTCTTCCCTCACCTTGTCTGCTTTTTCTGAAATGTGAATTCCCTGACTGCTCTAGCTTTCATGTACCTAAAAGCATCACTGCCTTTTATCTGAGAAAATAGCTGATGCAGGAGCTGGGCCATTGTATAGGCACCTGAGAGCTGAAGATCAAAAGAGAGAGGAAGAAGCAGCAAAAACCAGAGCCTATTTTGGCCTCATCTGTATAGCAAAGGGCTCAGAAAATCTCTACAAGTCTCATCTCCGGCTCCAGCCCCAAATCCAACCCCGGCCCCAGGCCTATCCCTAAAGCCCTACCTGGAGACTGGCGGCTAGATAGCTCCTAGATACTTCTCAGAGGGTAAAGAGCAGCAAAGAACCTTAGAAATCATTTGGTCCAACCCTCTTAATTTTATAGCAGAGAGAGAACTGAGACCCAGAGAAGGGATTTGGTGAGGACTATACAGCTAAATAAGTGGCAAAGACAAAATCAGATTAAAAGTTTTATTTATTAATATTCTTTGTTGGTTTCCTTGTTTCACTTTTCTAATGTTTTCCAAATCTTCTCTAAATTCTTTCTTGTTTATACTTTCCTATAGCATAGCAATGCTCCTTTACACTGGGCATCTGGGTGGTTCAGGGCTTGGAGCCTCCTCTTCCTAAGGACAAAACTGGTCTCAGATACTAACTAGCTCTGTGACCCTGGACAGATCATCAACCTTATTCATATCAGGTTCCTCATCTGTAAAAAGAGCTGGAGAGAGAAATGGCAAACCACTGCAGAATCTCACCAAGAAAACGCCAAATGGGGTCACAAAAAGTCAGACATGACTGATTGACAACAAACTGTATTATATTTGACTACCACCACTTATTTAGTCATTCCCATTCCTATACTGTGTGGGGAAGGTGGGGATGTGACACAAATGATTTCTTTAGGTAGGTCTCAGCTTGTCTGGGATTAGTTTAGGAGACTGGAGCATCCTCAGAGTAAGATTGAGGGCCTGGTAGACTCAGATAGAGAAATAGATAGAGATAGGATAAATAGCTTTGGGTTGTGCCTCTAACTTTGGGTTTTCTCAACTGTGAGTTGAGAAAGTAATTTGTTACGTGAACTTGGGAAAGTAATTTTTCCCTTCTGGATCTCACTTGCCTCCTTTGTCAAATTTGAAGGAGGGGCAACTTGGACTGTGCGATCTTAGACCTGTTTTGTGAGCTGGATCAACCACTCTGTCAACAAGTGTTTATTCAGCTTTGAGCACTGGCCCTGGAGTCAGGAAGACTTTGGCCTCATATATTTATTGACAAATTGCTTAATCTCCATTTGCCTCAGCTTCCTCAGCTATAAAATGTGTAGCACCTACCTCAAAAGTATTATGAGGATCAAGCAGCTGGGTGGCGCAGTGGGTAGAGCACCAGCCCTGAATTCAGGAGGACCGGAGTTCAAATCTGGTCTCAGACACTTAGCACTTCCTAGCTGTGTGACCCTGGGCAAGTCACTTAACCCCAGTCTCAGGGAAAAAAAAAAGAAAGTATTATGAGGATCAAATGAGGTCATATCTGTCTGGCACAGTGCTTGGCACATGGAGTGTATACATTTTATACAAATACATATTCCCTTTCTACCTCTCCCCCCAGGTGCCTAATCTGTGCCAGGCACTATGCTAGATCCTAGGAATGAAGGTAAAAATGAAAGAGACTCTGCTCTCAAAGAGCTTACTCTCCATTGGGTCCATTTCTACCATGGAAAGTGCTGCTAGACACGATAATGGTAGAAATATTTATGTAGAAGAATTCCACTTAGCATTGGTCATGGAAGTCAGTCCAGGTCTCTCTGAAATCATCCTGGTGGTCATTTCTTATAGAACAATAATATTCACATACCACAATTTATTCAGCTATTCTCTAACTAATGGGTATTGCCTCAATTTACAGTGTCTTGCCTCTACAAAAAGGGCTGCTACAAACATTTAGCAATTATCTTTCACTGAAGATAACCTTGTTCCTGCCTTCAAGGAGTTTATAGTCTAGAGGAGAAAGGACATGCCCAGGAAAAGACAATCCACCATTCAAAGTTACTTATGCTGCAGTGGCACAGCATCTAGAGTGCCAAGCCTGGAGTTAGGAAGATTTGTCATCCTGAGTTCAAAAGATACTTCCTAGCTGTGTGATCACTTCACCCTGTTTGCCTCAGTTTTCTCATCTATAAAATGAGCTGGAGGAGTAAATGGCAAATTACTGTAATATTTTTGCTAAGAAAACCCCGAATGGGGGACATGGCTGGAAGGGTAACTTGCTAAGTAGAGTTCAGACAACCTGTGCCAGAGAACTCGGGAGGGAGATATTTTGGTGGGCTTGTTGGGGTTGGGAAGTGGAGAAAAAGTTTAAAGTGTGTATCGAAGGATGTTTCGTGGCTCTGTCATTCTTATGTTGGGAAGGGGAGACCATGGCCTTAGTACAGTTTACTATGCAATCATCGACAACAACAGAGAGAAAAAGAGTGAAGAGAAAAGGGAAGAGAGAGAAGGCAAAGGCAGAAATAAAGAGAGAGAAGGGAAGAGGGGGACAAAGATAGAGAAAAAAAAGGGTAGAGAAACAAGAAGGCAGGACACTGAGAGGAGGAAAGCAAGAGATAAAGAGGAGAGAGAGTGAGAGGATGAAAGAAAAAAGAAAAATAGAGATAAAGAGAGATAGGGAAAGAGAGAATGAGAGAAAGAAAAAACAGAGAAAGAGAGAGGGAAAGAGAAAGGAAGGAGAAAGAGAGAGAGTAATCAAGAAGGAGGGAGAGAGAAGGAAAGAGACAGGAGGGAGAGGGAGAGAGAGAAAAACACGGAGACAGAGTCAAAGAGAGAGAGAAAGTGAGAGAAAATAAAAGAGAGAGAGGTTTCCTTGTTTCACTTTTCTAATGTTTTCCAAATCTTCTCTAAATTCTTTAAAAGAGAGAGAGAGAGAGAGAGAGAGAGAGAGAGAGAGAGAGAGAGAGAGAGAGAGAGAGAGAGAGAGAGAAGAGGAAGAAGGAGGAGGAGGAGGAGGGAGAGAAGGAGGGAGAGAAGAATGGGTGGAATTGGGGGGATGGATACCTAAGGGGATTTTTCCTTTTTTAAAATAT
Source organism: Sminthopsis crassicaudata (assembly GCF_048593235.1). Lineage (NCBI taxonomy): Eukaryota > Metazoa > Chordata > Mammalia > Dasyuromorphia > Dasyuridae > Sminthopsis > Sminthopsis crassicaudata. The sequence goes on from NC_133620.1 coordinate 289,011,181, forward strand.
TTTTCCTATCCCACAAGGACCCTGTAATCTTGTAGGTAAAGGAGAAGGCATCCTAAACACATTTGCCATCACAATGTCTCTGACTGCAGAGTACACTGTACCTGGGCAGTATGAAGACCTTACTCCTTGTTTCTTCTGTGGTGGGAAGGCACTACTGCCCTGATCTGCTTTTCTTCCCAATGACCATATTGGCCAACAACATGGGTGCTGAGGTGGAATGTAGGGAGATGGGAGACCTGGAATCGAGCCCTAGCTCTGCCACTTTAGGGATCTTGGTTAAGCAACTTTATGGCTCTGGGCCTCAGTTTCTCTGTATAATGGGGATAATACTTGTTCTACCTCAAAGGGCTGGTTCTGGGGCTCAAATGAGAGAGTGGGTATAAAAGCTTTAAATTGTAAAAAGCTGTCCAGATGTAAGGTCTAATGATAATAATGAATATAATTATAATTATAGTCACATGGTTGCCCAGGGCCTGGAGTATTATCTGTGGTCAGGGAACAGTTTTCCATGATAATAGCTAACATTTACATAGCACTATGGTTTGCAAAGTGCTTTGATAAGATTGATCTTTGTTTGAAAATAAAATAAAATTTAATTAAAAAAAAAGCCCACCAAAGTGCTTTACCATGGATTTAAGTGGCCCAGATCCACATATATGCTATAGTCTCAGACACACACAAATGCACTCAGACACACTCAGAGAAATATCCTTGGCTTTCCTCTTCATTATTGCTGTAAGCTAACAACTTGGACATCTTTGTCACTAAGGAAATGAAGGAGTTTCACTCCCTTATTCAAAGTAAATATTAACTGAGAACAGATTCTGTGTAAGACACTGTGTTAGGACCTGGAGAAGACATAAAGATAAATAAAATAGGGTCCCTGCCTTATTGGCTGAGGCAGTGAGCCTGAAATCAGGAAGACTTCAATTCAAATCCAGTCTTAAATGTTTATGTGTGACCCTGGGTAAACCACTTAATTTGCCTACCTCAGTTTCTTCATCTGTAAAATGGGGACAATAGTAACATCTATCTCCCAAAATTGTTGTAAAGCTCAGATGAGTTGAAATTTGTAAAGCCCTTAGCACAGTGTATATGCTAAATATAGATATATATTACATAAATATATATATGTAAATATAATATACAAATGCTTGTTTCCTTATTTCTTTCCTAATGAGGGTGGATCAAAAACCAGGAACTAAGTAACTCCCACACAAAGTATAATTTGAAAGTATAGCAGAAGAAGCAGTAGACAGATCTAAGGTCAGCAAAACCCATTAGATGTACCCTAGCCGTGTGACTTTGGAGAAGTCACTTTTCTGCAGATCTCTCAATTTCCTCTGCTAATGTAGGAGAATACTTGTATTACCCACTTCATAAGGCGGTTTCTAAGAAATTTCTTTGGAAAGCACTTAAAAAACATTCTAGAAATTATTTCAAAGTACATCAGAGAAGTATATACAAGGTACTCTAAGAATCCTAGGGGAAGAGAGAGCACTTTTGACTGGGGAGATGAGGGAAGCATGGTTCTGCTTATGGCTGGGCCTTGAAGGAAGAGGAAGGCTTTGATAAACAAAGATGAAAAATCACAGGATTATGGATAAAAAACTTATAGGGTTCTTGGAGGCTATTGAGTTCAACCTCTTTATTTTATAAAAATGAGGTGAGTTGATATTGGTCAATTGTAAGTGTCTGGAGCACCATGTGAACCCAAGGTCTTCCTAAATGCAAGCCCAGTTCAGTGTCTACTATACCATACTTATCAGTATTCTTATTAGTAGTATGTAAAAGGCAGGACATTCCAAACTGATGGAAGATTATCCAAAACAAGGAAAGATTCAGGGAAACCAAGAAGCGACTAAGACAAAGATGGGGAGAGAGCATCTCCTCTGAAGCCTCCCCTCTTTGCTTCTGTGAAGAACAGTTATGAGATGAATGCAAAAGGTTAAACTAGTGTTATTCCTTCCCCGAACCAGAGGGAGACTGAGGAAAACTGAGCCGAGCCCCACTGGCACAAACCAGATTGGAACCCTAATAACCACCAGTGGGGATACCTCACCACTTATAGAGGAAGGGCCAGAGCTGGAGAGGGAGGAAGAGCAGACTACAGGATCCTCTTCGTGTTCAGAGTGGTTATCCCCAGCCCACAGACAATGTGGTGATGGTGCTGGGGAGATTTGGAGGGCCAGGGGAGATACAGAGAAGATGGGGACACAGAAGAAGGGAGAAGGCAGAGGGAGGTGGAGACACAAAGGAACGGGGGAGATATAGAAGGAGATGGAAACAGAGAGGAGAGGTGAGGAGAACAAAGAGAAGGAGAGGAAGAAAGAAGAGAGTGATAAACAGAATGGCAGGCAGAGAGAAAAGAGCGAAATGGGAGAAAAAGGAGAAAGGTGAGACCAAGAAATTGGAAAGAGAAAAATAATGAGATAGGAAAAAATAGCAACCTAAAGAAAATGAAGGAAACAGAGAAGCAGGGGAGAAAAGAAAGGATCAGGGAGACAAATACAAAATACAGAAAAGAGAAGACACACAGAGAGAAACAGAAAAATGAGAGAGAAAAAGAGAAGGAACAGAGAATGAGAAATGCAAACAAACAGAATACTGAGGGAGGCAACAAGACTGAGAGACAGAAGCAGAGGAGAACCACCAAAAAAAGAGGAAGAAAAAGGAAGTTTCTTAACAACAGGAAAAAAACACCAACTCCTTTGGGTCAGCTTGATCCTTTGTAAAGAAATTTCAGGCATCATCTAGTAAAAGGGTATGCTGGGGATAGGTGATATTCTTCAAGAATTGAAATGATTGTTTTTGTTTTTTGTTTGTTTTGTTTTGTTTTGTTTTGTTTTGTTTTTTTTTAGCAATTCTGTCTAATCCCATGGTCCTAATAACTGAAATACAGATCTGAAGGAATATTAGTGCTGATTGGCCTGCTCATTTCTCTTTGCAAAAAACATGTATCCAAACTGCCTCAGCATTGCCTGGTTGATAATCCCACATTAGGTATGACCAGTCTATTCCTTTCCTCACCTTTCCCATACATAGGTAGATAAATAGATAAAAGATTTATTAAGCACTTGTGGTACCATGGATAGAGCATTAGTTTTGGAATCAGGAAAATTCATTTTCATGGTTTCAAGTCCAGCCCCATATACTTACTAGCTGTGTGGACAAATCATTTACCTTGTTTGCCCCAATTTCCTCATCTGTAAAACAATCTTGAGAAGGGAATGGCAAACCAGTATTTTTGTCAAGGAAACCCCAAATAGGGTCATAAACTGAAAACAACTTAATAACAACAAATATTCTAGGCTAAGAACTAGGTATATAAAATACAAATACAAGAAAGCAAGATGCTCCTTGTTTTTTTAAGAAGCTTACATCATAACAGGGGAAGAAAAAACTTAAAGGAGATACAGAAAGAAGGGATTAGAAAAAGGGATTACTCTTTTAGGAATAATTCTGCTGATGAGAAGATGGATCAGTTTGGAGAGTAAGTTGAGATCGGAGATTTGTGAAGGAGGTACCTTTCCTCTCTAGCTCTGGATTTTGGGACTCCCCTTCAAATTATTCTTCTTCCTCAGGGACTTTAATCCTTCTACAATGATTCTTTAAGTTTTTTTTTGTTTGTTTTTATATCCCTTTAATTTCTGTATGTAATTTGTATGTATGTAATTTCTGCATAGTCCTTGTAGCAAAGCATGGGGGAAAAGACCAATCCAATAAAACTATCCAACACATTAATAAAATCTGATTATATATATAATATTCCATACTTATAGTCTCTTGCCTTTGCAAAGAAGAGAGATAGGCTTAAATCCTCATCTTTTCTCTAGGGTCAAGCTAGGACATAATAATTATGCAACATGTGGGATCTACTTTCTTTCTTTTTCTTTATATTGCATCAATCATTGTATATATTGTTTTCCAAGTTCCTGCACACTGCACTCTACACTGGTTCATATTTCTTCTCTTTGTCTTCTATATTATTTCATTTGGTGATCTCATCAACTCCCATGGATTCAACCATCATCTCGTGTTGATGATTCTCAAATTTACTTATCTAGTCCTAACCTCTTTCCTAATAATCAGTCATGGACCTCCTTTAAACATCTCAAAATTGATAACCCCGCATTCACCCCCATGCAACAAATGCCCAATAGAGTCTCCCAGTCCCCCTTACATATAGTCCTATTTTTTAGGACCTCTCTATTATAGTAGAAGGCACCACCATCTTCCCACTGTTCTAGGCTTACAATGTCAGGCTTGTGACTCCTCCTTCACATCTATCTCACATACCCAATTTATTGCCAAGTTCTGTCATTTCTACCTTCAAAACATTTCTCATATTCATCCCCTTTTCCCCACTCACATAGTTATTACCTTTCGGCAGGCTTTTATTACTCTACTCCTGAACCATTGCCCAAGCCTGCTGGTTAGGCTTTATCTCAAGTCTCTCCCTACTCCAGTTCATTATCTACCACAGTCATCTTCCTTTGCTTGAGTCTGACCATGGTACATCTCAACACAACTAACTCCAGTGATTCCCTATTATCTCCTGGATCAACCATAAAACCCTCTGTTTTCCCTTTAAAGCCCGACTTCTCTGATGTTCCTTACACAAGACTTTCCATCTCCTGGCTGGCCCCCATGCTTGGAATTCTCTCCTGCTTCGTTCTGCCTTCAAGCTTCCATGACTCACTTAAAATCCCACAGTCTATTTATTATTATTACTTTTTCTTTGCTGAAGCAATTGGGAGTTAAGTGACTTGTCACATACAACTAGTAAATGTTAAGTGTCTGAGGCTGGATTTGAACTCAGGTCCTTCTGACTCCAAGGCTGGTACACTATCTAATTCATCATCTGGCTGCCCCTCCATAGTCTATTTTTTTTAATTTAAAATATATTTCATCTCTTTTTAAATTAAATATTTTCACCCTCCAATTAACAAGCATTGATTTTCTTTCTTCACCTCCCTTTCTCCCTCAGTGAGGGGAAAAAAAGAAAAAACAAAACCCATAACAAATACGCAATGAAACAAAACATATCCCCATGTTGGTCAGATCTCAGCAAAATGTATTAAAAAAAGATTCTGTATATATGTATTTATTTTAGGGAGGTAATTAGGGTTAAATTACTTGCTCAAGGTCATACAACAAAATGTATTTAAAAAAAAAAACAGATTCTGTATATATGTATTTATTTTAGGGAGGTAATTAGGGTTAAATTACTTGCTCAAGGTCATACAACAAAATGTATTTAAAAAAACAGATTCTGTATATATGTATTTATTTTAGGGAGGTAATTAGGGTTAAATTACTTGCCCAAGGTCATACAACTAAGTATCTGAGGTTGCATTTGAACTCAGAACCTCTTTCTACTGTGCCTCAAAAACCTCACCTTCTATGAGAGACCTTCATGTTAGAGTTTTTCTTCTCCAGTAAATCTCTAATTTATCTTGTATCTGTCTTGTTTGTACATAGTTGTTTGCATTGTTGTCTTCCTCATTGGATTGTGAATTCTTTGAGAGCAAAGTCTTTTTTTGTCTTTCTTTGTACCCTTGGTAATTAGCACAGTACCTGGAACATAGTCGGCATTTTGAAAATGCTTGTTGATTGCTTGACTAAGCTGGACTACATTGGGGTCCCTGTCTAGGAGCTTTCAGTAAAAATAATTTTTGAATAAGAGGAGTTGAAATGAAAAGCTCTGGGGGCTAACCCATAAGCAAATTCAGTGAACCCATTCCCCTTAAACATAAAAGAATTGCTCACATGCAAGTTCAAAGGATGAAGAATAGGGTAGCACTAACCAGGAATGGCTTCTTAGAGGAAATCACTCAACCTTGGATGGCCAAGTCCACTTCTGCCTTGATTGAGATGGATTTCTGAAACCAAGGTGTCCCTTCTACCATCCCAGGAAAATCTCAGTAGGGTTGGTGACATTTGAAGAACCGGGGTGGAAGTAGAAGGGGTTCCTTCACCTCTTAATTAATTGAACAAAGAGCCCAAGGTCTGTCTCTAATTTTTCTATGTGATATTGAGCTAATCATTCCATCTCTTTTTTGGAAGATTTCCACTACTTTAAAATGAGGGGGTTGAACTAGGTAATATCTAAAGTCTCCTCCAATTCCCCTAGTATATTTCTCTCTTTTTATTGTTAGGATGGAAAGCAACCAAGACCAGAGGGAGGAACTAAAATTAAAGGTGGGGATTGTGAGATAGTAGAATTTCCTTTCCAGAGACTATTTGGACAGAGGTTGGGAGAACAAACACTGCTTGGAGGCAGAGGGATGAACTGATGTCTTAAGATCCCTTCTACCATTCAGCTTCCAAGTAAAGTCTGAACAATCTCAGTTGGTGGAATTAATCTCCCTAGGCTTGATCTTCTAGCTCATTACATATGTTAAAGATTTTTTAGGACTCTTCTTTTGGGGAAAGGTAGGAATGGGGGTCACCTACCTGCCCTAAGAATGGCCTCTTTTACTCTGTCAAAAAATCATTCTGGA